>NC_063067.1:6580270-6670508 GCF_018812025.1 Megalobrama amblycephala | reverse complement strand
ATGTCTATTTAAATGTCTGAAACTTCAAATAAACATTATGTGGTTGAAAACACTGAATAGTTGCGACATATGAAAAGCACAGAGTGCGTCTATCTCTGGCTCAGCGCCAGCAGCGCAAAAGCAGGTTTGAATTTAGCAGTGACACACTGAATGTTTAATCACACCGGTGTGATCGCACACGTTAAAGGATAAAACTGGGAGTGAATGGGGGGAAAATTTAAACTGAGGTGGCACAAATAAGATCTCGTGGCGCCGGGCCTGCCTGTTGCTGAGTCTCAACGGCTGAAATCGCGCTCCGAGGCAGGGTGGTGTGCTGACTAGAGGTGAGGGGGCACAGTAACCTAGGTGGCCGGGCCAGGCCCCCTGGGGCCCCCCCGTGGCGCCGACCCTGGGTGGCCCAAACTTCTGCAGGGAACCATATATCCATTTCTGCTCCTGAAGTAATAAAGTTTATTATGTGCAAAAAATCAGATGAGCCCAGAATATGATCTTAACACGTTTAATAACACGTTAAGCCTTTTCTTATAATGGTTTTCTATAAGAGGAAAAGGCTTAACGTGTTATTAAACGTGTTAAGATCATATTCTGGGCTCATCTGATTTTTTGCACATAGTATACTTTATTAGTATGATATTTAGTGAGTTTGGTCTGTTAATATCACTATCTTAGTACATTAAGCCACATTAAGCGTTTTTCACGTTAAGCTTTTTAGAATGTCTGGGACATGCCATAATCACATACATCCAATCAAAGAAAATGGTATAAAATTAGAAAAACACATTTCAAGAGACTTATCATTGTACTTGTGTGTAAATTTTTGGCCATTTATAATAAAACCTCTTTATTTTGCAAAGAACTTTATTTTGCATTATATTCATGATGACTGAGTGATTCTGGTGAGGACAGCAAAAGGCACTTTATAGAGATAATGACCCAACTGCCTCTGTTCACTAACTGAACTAAATGATTTTTATTACTACCAAAAAAAAATAAAAAAATAAAAACTATGGTGGGGGCAGTGCCGCGGTCACGGTGGGCAAGTGATGTAACCACTCTTGCGGGTGAACACCAGTAACACTGTCTATCGCAGCTGTTTCTCCGAGTATTGGCATTATTACAAATGTGGCACTGACTGATCTGACTGAAGTCCAATAATCAATCTGATATTAAGTGAATTTAGCCAATACTGTCAGTTTTTTCATGACAATAATTTCAAACAAAGCCACACCAGAACTGTTGGGCGTCTCCAAGCAACGGTGAATGAACAAATCTGCATTCAGAATGACTGAAAGAATGAATGAATGACTTGCACATTAAGATTTACCGCCACACTTTACAATGATATATTTTAAGTAAAAACAGTCTAACTTTTAAAGTTTATTTTTTTACATAGCCTATTTATAAATTTGAAAAATTATATTTACCAATGAGCAGGGATGGGCAGTATTTCTGATACATGTATTTCAAATACAAAATAGTATTTTGTAATTTGTATTTGATAGGGTTGATGAAAATGGCTTGGTATTTTGTATCAAAATACTTTAGTGTTACACCAAGTAACTAAATTAGGATACAATTATAAATCATTCGCAAACTGTTAAAAATTAAACAGTTGGTTACTTTAAAACTAACCTTCATCTGGGAGATCACAGGGATATGTGAATATTTGATCTGTTAAATCCAGCCGACAGAGGTCACTTATTCAGTCCTTGATTTTGTGGAATCATGGGATGTGTCGTTTTCATGTCTACAGCCGGTGGAAAAGATTCAGGATGGGACTCTGGCAGAAATCATGTTCATGGAGAGATTATTAACGTTACAGTAGTATGAAGCAGAGCAGGGCGAGTGATATTGGACCTGAACGAGGAGCTGGAGAGATTGATAATGAGAGAGGAGCGCGACATGTCTCGAGAACAGGAATTTTTATTATGCTGCGTCGCTGCTTCCGCTTCTTCTGGTCTAGCGTATGTGGGGTAACGCAGTGCTGTTTATCATATTAGATACATTTGTGTGTTTAAACTTGTTATAATGCTACTCTGTGCATTCGCTCGGTGGCTGCAATGAGACACTTGTAGAACACTGCAGTAAGATAGATCGATATTAGTCATGGTAAAACATGGTACTCACTGTAAAACAAGAAAATAAGCTTTAAACAAGAAGCTATATAACATGATTAGTTTCCAGTCGATAAATGAATCCAAACAGTTCCTCACCTGTCTAATAAAACATATAATATGTTTTATTAGACAGATGAGGAATATAATGCGTCTTTGGTGTGTCCTAGTTAAAATTGCTTATTTCTCTGGATTTAAACATTCTTGGAAACATTTGAAAATGTAAATACACAAGTCAACAAAATATATAACATTGTTCTAGTGGTTTTTGAATATTTTAATCTAAAAATCCTACATATTGTGCCTTTAACTGGTTGCATATGTCAAATTTATTGCATGACTCGAACAGAGAAAAGCTGTTGCTATCAAACATTGTGTATTTAATCAGCTGAGTCAGTGTAATGGTGAAGGGATAGATCAAATAGGCCAATTGATGGAAGGTTTGCAAAGAAATTTCATGCTCCCTTGTAAAAGTATTTTGTAGTATTTTTAAAATACAAAAATACAGTAGTTTATTTTGATACATGGTGTGGTTGCTGTATTTTGTAGTTTATTATAAAATTAAGGTGTTTTATATTTTATTTTAAAACATTTTGATGTATTTTTGCCCACCCACTGCCAATGAGCTGCATGAAGCAGTCTAAAATGTGTTTAAATAATACCACTTCGGATGGAGCGTCTGTGCCACTTCTGCAGTGCAATGATGGATTTTTTTGATGATTTAGTTTGATTGGTAACAGTCGGATTGGGTCTTATTGTTCTAACTGAATTTGTTGTTTAACATTTAAAAAGCAAATTTTCTATTTTAATTTAAGAAATTGACAAAATATGATGCATACATTTAATAGGTTTATTTAAAAATGCTCTTATAATGGTAAAAATGCCCCTGGAAATTATTTTAAGGGGCACATATTAGCCCTGTAGTTCTTATAAAGAAAAATGCTAGGGTGTACACGCACTAGGCACGGTTGCCTTGAACTGAGCATGAGCGTGATTGTCCCCCCTCCCCAACCCCCACTAGCCTGCACTCACATTACCCTCAACGTTCCAGGCTGGAGCACGCTTACGTCATATACGCAGCAACTTTTTGATTGGAAGAAAACATGAAGAAATGCACTTTCACTAAGATACTATATAGGATATTTATAATTTACGCCACGCAGCGAATTTCACTTGCAAGTTTCAGAGGATTATTGCAAAAGCAGCTGAAGTTAATGGAGGAATTTGCAGCTTTACTCGCAAACTACAATTCCTGTTCATCAATAAAGTGAGAATCAGACCCGTTATAAACCTAAATACACTCAAATTAATTACATGAATTGAAAAGTGTACTATCAAAGTAGTAAAAAAAATAAAAAATAAAAAAGGTGTTTGCAGTCATAATGATGACAGTAGCGCACACAAAAATAGTAGCTGTTCCATGCTCAGGCATGGTGAGCACTCACACTGCATGCGAACCGCTCGAGCCCAATCGAACTGCGCTCTGGCCCACCTCTTCCAAGCGGCCCAGGGCTGGCTAAACGAACTGTGCCAGGGCACGGAACGGAGCGATTGCACTTGTCAAACGAACCGGGATTTGAGGGTCAAATGCACTCGGGCACGGTTCAGAGCGCCTAGTGTGAGTACACCCTTAGCAAAGAGACCTGCCTCTGTCTGTGTGCAATATTTCAAAAATGTTCTATCTTTTATCACCTAGCCCTTTGTTGGCCAATGTGGGACATTAATCTTCAGGGCTGAAAGTTAACCCCACTTCAAATTTTGTCTTCATCAGCAGAATATTTTGCTCAGTCTTTGCTCACTTATTAATTGAAGAATAAAGCAAAGTGTCTTCTCATCTGTCCTCTGTCTTCTTTCTTGCAGTCTTCCTTCTCAGATTTCTGCTCTCTGCTCAGAGAATCAGGAAGACACAGAGACCTTCATCATGGCCACCGCTGACCAGCTGCTAGAGCTGATTTTCTGCTGGATCGAGGAGAGGGAGCACTTTGCAGACAATCTGAGGAAACTGGCAGAGGAGCTGGAGTCACTCAGAAAAAAATGCAATGTCGGTGAATGTGTTAGCAGCTCATTTACGGTGTTAGGAGCTGCAAGTATGATCGGGGCTGGTGTGGCCACTGTGTTTACGTTTGGAGCAGCTGCTCCACTTATGAGTTTGGCAGCTACATTTACAAACACGGGTTGTGTTGTTTATCAAGGTACTGAACTCATTGAGGACTTTTTATCCTGCAGCATTATGAAGAAGTTGCAGGATATAGAAAAGAAAAGCAACAAAATTGCAAGAGAAATACAGCAGATGCTGAAGCCTGAGAAGGAAGTGGCAAGTCTCTCAGCAGAAGCAGATGAATTGGAGCATCACATCATGGCTGAAATTCTGAGAGCTATTGCGAGACAGAGTGGTGTAAATGTTCAAATCATCAATGACTCTGTGATCAGTGACATTCTCAATCACATGCTTCAAGAGTTTCCTCTGGAGAAAATCAGTGATGTACACAGTCGCAGGGCTGGGAGGGGTTCTTCGTCAGCGAGGGTGGGACGACGATCAGAGGGGCACTTTGCAAGACAGAGTGGTCTATATGTTCAAATCAATAATGACTCGATCAGTCACACCCCTCAAGAGTTTCTTCGGGAGAAGATCAGTGATGTACACAGTCGCAGGGCTGGGAGGGGTTCTTCGTCAGCGAGGGTGGGACGACGATCAGAGGGGCACTCTGGAGATTGGAAGGGCACTGTCCCCTCATTCTTTATCCCTTCCCAGATAAAAGAGACATGCCTGGAAAACATTAAAATCCCGATTAATCCTTGGGTTATTTCAACTGTTGGGATTCTTACACCTGTCTTGATTATTATTGGACATGACAAGAAAAGGATAACTAAATTGAGAGATACAGTACGTCAAATTTATAGATCAGCTAGATTTCCAAAAAGGTTTATTTCCAACAGCATAGGAGGTGTCATGGTAAGATCCTGTACACATGTGCACATTAGATCACACATATAATTGATTATTGGTGAATTTCATTGATTAGTAGTGATTATTGGGTAACGCTTTATATTAAGATCCTTCTAATAAGCATAAGTTAATAGGTAATAAGGCCCTTATAGGATGCTTAAAAGATTTGAAAACATGTACTGTTAGATTATAAGATGTTCATAAGTACTTTCAACTTGTTAATAGTTTAGACTGTTTAAAGCTGCTTTCCGTAACTTTTTTTGTGAGATAATGAGAATGTACAACATGAATTCATTTTCCAAACCGTGTTTTTGTCTTACCCTGAATCATTATGGTACACTTATAATAAGTGTTTATATTCAGACTATTTCAGGCCAGACTGGTAGCACCCACTGTAGAGTATCACAGTAACTGCGTGACTCGCCATAGACATACACAGAGAAAAGTAGCTCTGGCTACAATGTTCTTCCGCAAGATGTGTGCAGTTCTGTTTATTAACCGCTAGAGGGCCAAAAATCACGGACTGCAGCTTTAAGAAAATTAATAAAAGCTTTGAGTTTCTTATTATTATAATATTATTAGAAACACATTTGTTGATATTAACTCAAGCTATTTTTTAAAGAGTGATGTATTAGGCGCTACATGTGGTCAAGTTTAATAAAATGTGATTTTGTGGTGGAGCACAAAAACACTTAGGAAAGTGGAAAGTTTTAGGAATTTTTTTTACTTTCCATTATTTTGAGGTAAATCAATTTTCTTTGAAACAGCCTCAAACATTTATTAATTTATTAGACAGTTATTACAATACAGTTTCTTTCAACATTGAGGTAAATTGTATATTGAACAAGACATTCTGAAAATTTCGCAAACATACAAAAAAGTGCAATTATAACATAAAAAGGTAGGTCTTAAAATTATTAAACAATGTTTAATCATTATTATAGATATATTTATAGTACATCAATGCCTAGCAACTGATGTTTTGCACATATCAGTTAGTCTCTTTCAACATTCACATTTTAATAAGGGCTGCACACTTGACTGCACACATGACACGAAAAATAACATTGAACTTAAATATGATTATAGCTAAAACACGATTCTTAGTGTGATTTTTTTTTTTTTTTTATTCATTTTTTTTTTTTTTTAAATGCGCAGCTTGTCAATGAAGTATGGCTCCAAATGCTAATCCATCTGAAAGCACTGCGAGTTTGAATCAATTACAATGTGCATTTGAAAAAGCAACACGTGTTAAACATCTTTGCAGACATGAGAAGCATTTACTAACATCTTGTCTAAAAAAAGACAACATTTAATAACATGTTTTTACTCCAAACTCTCTTCATAACGACAGTTGAGAATCTTTTTGTGAGATGATGTGGCTTCTTACACAGATTCTGCAGCAGGGAATATATTTAGAGTTTCTGCAAGAATGCCCTCTAGCTTTCAGATGGAGAAACATTTACTACTGATCACAGAAGCCATAAAGCTCTGACAAGCTGTGCATTAAATAATCACAGCTTTTGCCAAATTGTGCACGATTTAATATAAATCATCCAGCCCTAATTTTAAGACCGTAGTTATATCACCAAATATATTGACTAACAATCTGTAATTTCTACAATCATCTGATTAGTATTATAAATGATTTCCCTTATTTCAGTTTATTGGTCACAAACAAACATCCCTGTATGTACGTGCACTGCCAATGGCTTTTTTCTCTCTTTTTTTCACCGAAATTTCCCCATTTTTTCTTACACTTAATTTACTCCTCTGACAGGTATACTCTGTCTCTTTGCATACTATTTATTTCCCTTTCGAGGGAACTCGCACTGCGTCCCGAAGGGGACACTATGGGAACGCCCTCAGCGTGAATGCGTCTGATGCACGTGTGTCAACTAGTCCAATGGCGAGAGTGAACGTCACCGGTGGGTGACGTCACGACCAGGAAAGTATAAATACACATCCGGAAAGACCGGCTTCAGCTTTTGTGCCTCAGCAAAGTGCTCTGTGTTAAACTGTCTCTGTCTATTTATTGTTGTTTGTCCTCAAGCATTATATATATTCTAGACAGAAGCTTATTGGCGAGCAAATAGCAACTTGAGTCGTGTGTGCTCCCTGCCCTCGCTACTATTCGAGTGGGGATACACGTGATTCATGTGTTGTTTGTTTGAGAGCAGAGCACGCACGTCAGTTCTTATGGGATCTGTCAGTGTTCATTCATAAATTTCCCGATGTGATGCACTATCGAGATTTTTAGCTCTGCTCCTCTTGGCTTTTTTCTCGAGGGAATAAAGTCTTATGCAAAAAAGATTCTAGTGGCTCTGATTTCGCGTCTGCCGAGGCGACGCGTAGATTTCGAGTCTGCACACTGCAATGAATCTAGTGGCTCTGATCTCACGTCTGCCGAGGCAACGCATAGATTTCGGGTCTGCAAACTGCAATAAAATCTAGTGGCTCTGATCTCGCGTCTGCCGAGGCAACGTGTAGATTAGGGTGTGCAGACGGCAGTTATAAATATTCAACCAATCATTCAGACCATGTACACTTGTCTGGTGGTTCATTGATGCATTTAATTTGAGGAATTAAATGGGATATTGCCTGGTTTTTTATAGCTATATGTCTGCACAAACAACTCTTTATTTAGCCTTTCATCCAGACCGTTTTTACCTGTCTGGTTGATATGTGACTGCATTTAATTTTGAGATTATATATATTATATATATATATATATATATATATATATATATATATATATAGCATTTCTTTCAGACCATATTAACTTGTCTTATAGATCATTTGTTGCATTTAATTTTGAGGAATTAAATGGACAGTTGGCTGTAATTTAATTTTGAGAAATTAAAATAATACATATTTATCTGACTTAAAGTAGTTAGATTCATGTATTAGTTCAGCTTTTCATGTAGATCCTGACGCCTGTGGTGTTAGGCTTCTTGGGGCAGCCCCCTGCGGGGTGGAGCGGTGTACACCTCAGTATACGGTGCCCGTTCCACTTCGTTGCCCTCAGGGGACCGATCTGCCAACCCCATCACTCTTAGTGCTTTGGGGCGCAGCGGTTTCCAGCTAGCTTTGATTCGGCGCTCACTCAACGCTGCATCAGGTTCGCACCCTCTGAGGAGGGTCGGAAAGCAGTCAAATGGGTTATTTCCTGCCAGTGTATTTCAGGTCACCAAAGTGGCTGCTCTAGGTATATCAGAGACCTGTCTTGAGAGGCTGGTTCCCTTTTGTGGATTTTCTGGCAGAGTTGAGGCTTCTGCCAAAAATGTATCTCAATGGGCAGGCTCTGGTAGTGGAACAAAAAGTAAACTCTCTTGCGAAAAGAGCTACAAATGGGTTCCTCCTCCCAGCAGAGAGTTAGGGTTTTTAGGGCCGCAACTATTTTGTTCCAAAGAAGGATGGAGGGTTGCTTCCTATATTATATCTTAATCATTTGAATCAGTCAGGAGACTTAGGTTCAAAATGTTGACTCTAAGTGTTGACTCTCAGTCCCAGATCCAAGGACTGGTTTGTCATGATAGTTCTAAAGGATGCATACTTCCATGTCTCCGTCCTTCTACAGCATAGGAAGTTCCTCGGGTTTGCTTTAGGGGCAAAGTATACCTATGTTAGGTTCTTCCATTTGGTCTAGCTCCATCACCCCACACGTTCATGAAATGCGTAGATGCAGCTCTGGCCTTGCTCAGGCTGCAGGGCATAAGCATTCTGAACTGATAAGATGACTGGCTAATATTAGCGCAGTCAGAACAGATGGTCAGTTCAGGTTGTGGCTGAACGTCAAGAAGAGTGTGCTTTTTCCATTACAGAGAACCACCTTCCTGGGCATGGTATGGATTCAGTGACGCTGCGGGCCGTTCTGTCGTCCACTCGTATTGCTGGAATCTTTTCAGTCACACAGGAGATATAACTAGGCCAGTCACTCACTGTAAAACAGTTTTCTAAAACTGTTGGGTCTGATGGCAGCTGTGTCTCATGGTGATACCTTTTGGCCTGCTGTTCATGAGACCCTTACAGTGGTGGTTCAGGACCAAGGGTTTTCCCTGAGGGGGAACCCACTTCCTGTGATCAAGATCAAGCAGCCGTGTCTCCGCGCCTTGGTTATATGGAAGAAAAGTTGGTTCCTGTCCCAGGGCCCTGTGTTAGGAGCTTAATATCATTGAGTCACTCTCATGGTAGATGTTTCTCTCACAGGCTGGGGAGTGGTAATGGAAGGCCGCTCAGCTCAAGGGCTGTTGAGGAGTCATCATCTTTCGTGGCACATAATTGCCTGGAGATGATGGCGGTCTTCAATGCGTTGAAGTTCTTCCTCCCAGACCTGAGAGGTCATCGAGCTGTCTGGACAGACAATTCATCGATGGTCTCTTATATAAATCAACAGGGGGGGTTTGTGTTTGCGCCCACTATCTGGCACACCAGATCCTCCTGTGGTCCCTGGGGGAAGATGCTCTCCTCGAGAACAATCTTATCTTATTTCAGGGACCTAGAATATAGGAGCAGACATCCTGTCGAGACAGGGGCTGAGGCCAGGGGAATGGAGACTTCATCCCAAAGTGGTGAAGGTCATATGGAAGATTTATAGCCACGTGGAGGTGGATCTTTCGCGTCTCAGGATACGACGCACTGTCCACTGTGGTTAACCCTTACGCATCTAGTTCCTCTTGGAGTGGATGCCAGGGTACAGACATGGCCGAGGCTACGTCTGTATGTTTTTCCCCCAATTGTTCTGCTCCCAGGAGTTCTGGACAAAATTCGCCGGGAAGGGATAAGTCTACTGCTAGTAGCGCCTTACTGGCCAAGTCGGATTTGGTTCTTGGACCTCATGTCTCTCCTCTACAGCTCTCCCTTGGAGATTCCGATCAGGAGAGACCTATCTCAGGTGACGGGCTTGATTTTTCACCCCGTCCAGAAGTATTGAACCTGTGGGTTTGGCCCCTGAGGGGGCCCAACTCATAGTATCTGGTCTCTCATCCGAGGTTGTGGTGACCATACTTTACTCCAGAACTCCAGCCACAAGGAAACTATCTTCTGCATACCATGTCCCTGTGGATGGTACAATTGTGGGGTTTAACCCTTTGAGGTATCGTTTCCTTCGTGGCACTTTGAGGCTGAGGCCTGTAACATGCTCTAGGGTTCCTGCTTGGGAGTTGGCCTTTGTGTTGGAAGGCTATCTGCAGCTCCATTTGAGCCACGTGACTCTGTCTCAGAAAAATTTCTGAAGTTTACTGTGTTCCTCCTGCCATTTCTTCCCTATAGAGTAGGAGACCTTCAGGCCCTATCTGTATCCCCTACGTGCCTTTAGTGTGCACCGGGGATGGTCAAAGTGTTCCTTTACCCTACTAGGTTATATACCTAAGGTTCTGACCAATATGCCACGGCCTGTAGTGCTGCAAGCTTTCTGTCCTCTGTTCTCAGATCCAGACCAGGAAAAGTTGAATCTTGTGTGTGTAGTGTGAGCACTGGACACCTAATTTCCACTCGGCTGCCCTGTGGAGAACGTCAGATCAACTGTTTATTTGTTTGGACTGCGCAATTAGGGGTCTCCCTGCGTCCATACAAATGGTTAGCAAGTGGATAGTTGAGACTATTTCACTTGCGTATGAGGTCTTTGGTCAGCAGTATCCACTGTCTGTCAGAGCTCGTTCTACTAGGAGTATGGCGGCCTCCAAGGCCTTGATGTTGGGGGTTTTCCTCAAGGAGATCTGATGCGGCGGGCTGATTCTCGCCACTCACGTTTGTGAGATTATCTTGGCCTGGATGTAGCTCCAGGCTCATCAGTGCTCTCGTCTTAGTGTGCCACAGTTTCACACAGACAGGCATTTTGGAATTATGGCGTTTTGGGATATCGTTCCCATAGCGCCCCCCTTCAGGACGCAGTGCGAGTTCCCTCGAAAGGGGAACGTCTCAGGTTATGACTATAACCATAGTTCCCTGAGAGAGGGAACGAGACACTGCGTCGCGTTGCCATACTCCCTGCATCCCTGTGATCGATTTGCTTCAGCAGTTTAAGCTGAAGCCGGTCTTTCCGGATGTGTACTTTCCTGGTCGTGACGTCACCCACCGGTGACGTTCACTCTCGCCATTGGACTAGTTGACACACGTGCATCAGACGCATTCACGCTGAGGGCGTTCCCATAGCGCCCCCTTCGGGACGCAGTGTCTTGTTTCCTCTCTCAGGGAACTATGGTTATAGTCATAACCTGAGACGATCTATTGTTTATTGCCCTATTCAGCTTCAGTTATAATCATTAACTCATTACCTTAAAGGGTTAGTTCACCCAAAAATGAAAATTATGTCCTTAATGACTCACCCTTATGTCGTTCTAAACCCGTAAGACCTCCGTTCATCTTCAGAACACAGTTTAAGATATTTTAGATTTAGTCTGAGAGCTTTCTGTCCCTCAATTGAAAATGTATGTACGGTATACTGTCTATGTCCAGAAACATAATAAAATCATCATCAAAGTAGTCCATGTGACATCAGTGGGTTAGTTAGAAGTTTCTGAAGCATCGAAAATACATTTTGGTCCAAAAATAACAAAAACTACGACTTTATTCAACATTGTATTCTCTTCCGGAATCCTTTCCATTGAATTGATTCCATTGAATCCTTTCATCTGTCGGCGTTGATTTTCTAGGCCGATATGGCTATACTCTCATTGCGGCGTAACAATCAAGGAACTTTGCTGTCGTACCATGAGTGCAGCAGGCGCAATGATATTACACAGCGCCTCTCACAAATGTCTCCATGGTTGCAAGACACACTCCCTGTGCAAACAGGGGCTCACAGGCACTGCGTAATATCATTGCGCCTGCAGTGTTTCTTTAAGATGTGATGTCAGCCAGTCATTTCCCATCATGACTTTTGGCAGTGAAGTCAGAGGAGAGCAACTGTGCTGCTTGGCACGGCCACCTCACATGACATCAGAGCAAGTCGTTCAGTTCTCGGGCACATTTCATTTGACATTATTCTCACGATTATCACTGGATTTTTGTCCTCATCTCAAATGAGCCTATTGTCCAGATTCACAGATTATTCTGACACCTTTTTTTCCACTAATTCACACAAATCCATATGTTTGAATGAATGTATTAAGCAACTCTCTTAATGTTAATGCAAACACTGCATAATCTGCCGTGATTGTCTGCTATGAACCTCCAAGTTAAGTTAGGCAACATGTAGTGAAGGTAACCTGAAGAAGATATATGTAACTTCCTCAAGAACAAAACAAGTATCATAGTGAGAAATCAAGAAATAAGAAACATCAACCAAATTAAATAAATACCTAGCTAACATAAACCACACAAATAAAGAACTAACAATTTAAAAAACAAAACGAAAGACACTAAACAAAAGAAACTACAAAAAGAAATAAAAGGAAAAGGCTTGTTTGCTGGCTGGTGGTTCTGTTCTTTCTTCACGCTCTGTTTCAGCATCTTTATAGTCAGTCAATCAACAACGCTTTATGAGCAGATGAGTTACAGGTGCATAAAGACACCTAAACACACACACACACACACACACACACACGAAAACAGAAAGAAAAGAACACCAAAGCCACAGACCGTAATTTTGTCGTAAGTTCAGCACACAGATCACAGCACGGGAAGTGCTCATTTACAACCCATATTTAGTGAAAATGATACTGATGTATGGTGACAAGGGCATTGCTTTCATGCCTCACCAGTGGGTGTGAAATTTCTTCAGTTCAAAATAAAGAGGAACAAGATGCTTTAATGAAATGTAGTGGAGCAAAAAGTACAATATTATGCTTTGAAATGGAGTGAAGTAAAAGTTTCTCAAGATAACTTTGTACAGATACAGATAGAAAGATTTACTTTAGTTACAGTGACAAGTAAAATTAGCTACTCAGCTACTGTCCACCAAAAACAAATAAAAGACTTAATGTGTGCTAGTCATGATGAAAATAAATGTTTATAAATAATTAGAAACTCATAAAGCTTTTTTAAATCTTTCTTAAGCAATCCATAAACTGTTTCTTATAAGTGCTTATGAGTGTCTGACAGTCTGATTATAATGAAAATAAATCCTGTAATGATTGGCTCTTATTGATCATCAGGTTGCTGGAGGACTTTGCTTAATGGAATATGCACTTCCTGAAATGATTGACAACTGGACAAAAATGATTGAGGGGAATCATGTGACTGAAGCCAGCCAATCACTGAGAGACACAGCCGACAGAATCCAAAACGCCACTCAGACAATGAAGGAACAGATCAAAAAAACCAAGTATGTTTTCAAATAAATACATAAAATTTGAATTTCTACCCAGATTCTCACCTCCTGTAGGTGTGAAAGGCATCTGTTAAAAGTTTACATTTCTTTTCTGAGACGGCAACAGTTTGACTCTGATAAAATTTATCTCAGATAAAATTTAACACCAGCTTGTTTTTCTTGTTTCTTGTCAAAGTATCAGAACATCTCAAGGAACTTGTCCAAACCCCTTAAGGTGTACAGCCAACTTTACTGTGCATTTAAAATAAGTTCATTTCTTACAGTCTGCAATACAATTGGTTCATTGGTACCATCTCACTGGCTAGAAACTTCCTTGCATCTTGCGTGAGATGGAAGCTTCACAATTCCACTTCTTAACAGAGCTTTGTAGTGTGAGCCCTTGAAACTTTGAGTTGTCAGTTCTCAGATGTTTTGTCAGTTTGAGGCCACAACACATCCAATGCAAACCCCAACATCCTATGGCAGGCCCCACATCCACTCCCCTTTGTTTAGAGAGGTTTTCCAGCATTCACAAATCCTCCTTAAGGCTTCATGCCATCCATCCCCTCTTTTCACATTCAAGGATAAGTTCTTGGTACATCTCAAGGTCTTTTGATTCATCTTCCTTCAGGGATGGTTCTAGGGTCAGTTCTGTTCATATATACTTTGATAAATTAAGTATGTATGTATACATTAAACATTACAGATAAGTAATTTATGCACTATATTTTTAAGAAATACTAACATTACTAAAACTAAAATTAAAATCTTTTGGTTTGACTTCAGATCATGTCAAAAAAAGATCAGAAATTGCCTGCTTTTAACATGTACTTGAAAACACCTTTATTGTCCCATTTGGGATATGTAGTAAGTAGCGTTATGGATTACAGATGGTTTACTTAGAAATAGCAGGATGTGAACTGGCTAAAATAGATGCTTATAATTTTTTAATGATGGTTTCCCATAGGACAGAGAAGGCTTCTTGTAGGTTCAGTCTTTTCAATGTGGCAAATTTAATTCCAATTAAACTGTTATCTGACTCCATTTTATTATGACCTTGATTTAAGGTGCCAATTGGTTATTGACCATTTATATAATGTATCTAGACATTTGCTAATTCTATTTAACTCTTTACTCTTATTGTACTCGTTCATTCGGTTCTCAGAGTCGCACAGGGTCCTCGCACCAGCTGTTATGCGGGCCCCACGATCACAAACTCGCCAGTCTGATCAATAACCAGAGGTTATGGCTAAAGCAATTTAACAATGCTGCCAGTGCTTGCTATTGTTAAAAGGTACCCATGTAGCCCCATACAATCGCCTATATAACAACTTAGTTAAAGCTCTGACAATAATCAGGGGTTATGACCAGTACTATGAGGTAATGTCGCCCCTCGATAGTAATTTATCTGGCCCCCATATAGTTAACCCTTTAGAACCTAAAGCTAAAATAGCCCATTTTCACATTGTTTTTTTTTTTATTATTAAAAAATTATCATACATCATACTATCTAAGTGCAAGGTATCTTTTTTTTTTCAGAAAACAATTAGATTTCAAAATGTATGGTGAGTTTGTAAATAGAATTTAAATAGACAAAAATAAAAAATAAAAACATGAATAAAAGGCATGGTGTACATTTACACGCAGACACATTATACAGATACACACCAAATGTGAAAGAGTCTTGCTTGGCCTCCTCCCAAGTCTTATCAAAAATGATCCCAATCGCCTGTGTATTCCTTTGCCATGTTTTTGTTTGTTTCTTCTATTATTAATGCCATCCAAAACGCCCTAAACTGCTGCATTCAAATCCTTCTTCCACCCGCTCTCCCCAAAAAGCAACTGCCATTTGCTGAAGGATGGCACGAAATTACCATAATAACCCATATATTGCCGAAAAACCCATGTTGTCTACTGTCTGCAGCCATTTGAATTATTATATCTCAAATTGTTCAAGAGTTATGGTAACGTGAAGCTCGGATTGGTTGGCACTGACAAATCTGGTTTAAAAGGGTTAATAATATAACTATATGACAAATTAAAGCAGAGGCAATGACCAGAGGTTATGACCAGTACACCTTTTTCTAGCCCATATAGTGAATGCGATTGCATAACAACTTAGTTAAATTCAAGCAGTTAGTCAGAAATTGAGAATCTCGCCAGATGTGCCCCATGCTCCATACAATCCAAGATCTAATATGTACTTAACCCGGGTCATAGATCTGCGTTAACAACATAATCTACTGAAGTCAATCATTTCAGAGTAGTCAGAATAAAATCAAATGTAACAATTATGATTAATTAAAGGTGCCCTCGAATGAAAAAATTGAATTTATCTTGGCATAGTTGAATAACAAGAGTTCAGTACATGGAAATGACATACAGTGAGTTTCAAACTCCATTGTTTCCTCCTTCTTATGTAAATCTCATTTGTTTAAAAGACCTCCGAAGAACAGGCGAATCTCAACATAACACCGACTGTTACGTAACAGTCGGGGTGTACGCCCCCAATATTTGCATATGCCAGCCCATGTTCCCAACATTATGAAAGGCATTAGACAAGGGCAGCCAGTATTAACGTCTGGAGCCATAGACATCATATGTCTGGAGCTGGACAGCTGAATCATCAGACTAGGTAAGCAAGCAAGGAAAACAGTGAAAAATGGCAGATGGAGCAATAATAATCTCTCCAACAGTGTATTATTACCAGAGCTTCTCAGTGATTTTAGTCCCGTCCAAATGTGCCATCTCGGTAATCATTAAGGACAATGTCAGTAAAGATTACGGCGACTTTTACCTTCTGTAAAAAAGGTCCGGAAAAATTACCTCAGGTAATACTAATCCTGTTCGAATAGACCCACTGTAAAAATGTATGGTAAAATTCTGTCCTGTTTAAAACTAGTAAAATCCTGTTTAAAAGTAGTTTTCTGTGCATTTTTCAAGCATGGAAGCACTTGAAGAAACATTAATTTTAAAAGTCTGTGGCAAACCTCAAGTATTTTCAGAGACACAAAACTAATTTTATCTTTAGCTAAGTTCCTATTACCATCATAATCCAATCAGAATTTAATTAATAAATCATTTGACCGGACCTAACTGTTATTTATAGTTTATATGTTTAGATTATATGTGTTTGTGCACATGGTATCAGAAAGCAACATATAGGCTACCCACGTCACCTCCCTGTATGATGACAGGGAGGTGACGGCGGTGCGTAAATCACAATACCCCTCCCACTTCCCCATTTTACTTTCTTTTTTTTATATAGGTGACATCCCTTACAGTATACATACATGGCATTTTGGTGCAATACAAAATGTGTACAGTGATAAAAGATGCGGTTCTGTCTACTTTGTACATCCATTGTTGGATTTAAATAAACTTATATGTAAAACTAGAAGACAAAGCATGTAGAGGATTTAGAAAAAAAGCTACATTACAGTACACAAGGAACAAAACTTGTCAAGGAAGAGAACAAACAGAAGGGATTAAACAAAAATGGGCTTATTAGAAAAAAAAAACACATGGAAAGAAATACAAACATTACTGAACTATAAACAAAGGTCACAGAGACCCTGAAACATAGCAATACTGCTCGTCTATGAACATTTTCTGTTTTTTTGTCTTTTTTACATTTTATGTTCATCATTTGCAATCTTTCAGTCCAAATAATCATTGGTGGTCGAGTAGTTATGCTTTATTACAATTTTGGCACTGCCAGTCATCTTCACCAGAAATGGCATTTGAGGGTATGCTTAAACAGGTCGGATGATACCAGCCATGACACAATGAGCACTGCACCATGATTTCTTTAGTGTGCCGTGCTGCACACACAATAGACACCGACAGTGGTTTGTCTCTACTGTTTTGCCTCTATGTTGAATTGTATCTTCCCTGTTCTGAAACTCTTGATGAGTTCTGCCCTCACTCGACCCTCTGACAGTTCTCAGGTCTGATGTTGCGGCATGTGCAAATCCAATTGCAAACAAGCCACAGTTGCTGGTGTTGGTTTGCTGCTGAACCGAAGGAAACATGATCAAAAATTGGTCTTCCTTTGGCCTCAACATCCACGATAATGCCTGTTCCGTATTGTTATCCAACACTGAGAGGCTGTCATAAATGCTAACCTCATTATTTCCAGCAAAGAGGTTTCCCGCTGTCACCCAGTGATTTCCCCATGTGTAAAATTTGTATAAAACGAAATTCACTTTAAAGAAAGGCTTTCTACAAAACAAAATTTAATGAAGTGTTTAAAATCATGTCTGACCCACTCCATGTCTCCCGATATATTGCGCATCTTATGATGCATCTTACTCATGCTCTTCACTTTTCATAATCAAGTAAATTAATTTAAAACATAACATAGACTATTTAAACATATATATGAAACTACATTTTCTTTAATGGCTACCAACACGTATTGTACAGTACAGAGAAATTTCACAAGCAAGAGCAGATAACATTTATAACATAAATAGCACATTGTATACTTCCATTTGCACATAATTGTACATCTGTAAATAGCAGATCTGAACATAATCTGGTGTATTTTTGCTCTGTCTTAGTATTGTATTGCAATGGTTCTCAAACTTTTCACACCAAGTACCACCTCAGAAAATATTTCTCCAAGTACCACCATAATGACCAACATTTAAATACAGTAGCGTAGTAGCCCTAACTATTCAGCTAAAGTTCAAAAACGAGGCAGTTTATTCCAAATAAGTATATTTATTATTGTTAAACACTGTAAATGCACAGTTTGAACATCAACACTGGTGGCCAAGCTTAGGTCAAGGGTGTCCACGGCCAGCCCCTGGCTCCGCCCCTGCTGTTAGCACCTGTGCTCGGTTCATTTTTGTCCTCTTCAGTTCTTTCTCCTCATGATCCACACTTCTCTTACCAGATTGAAGCCACGATAGCAGTTTTGTTGATCTTTCAACAAAATTTTCTAAAATCTAGTAAAAATGATTAATAGAACAAATAATCTTACTTTTTTAAATGAATCTTATTCAAACCTATTTTTTTTGGACAATATTTAATAAAATCGTTTAATATTCTTTTTTACAGCTGGATACCACTGATAAACTAAATCATCCTAATGGTACCTTCACTTGTTTTATTCACAGGAAAATGTTACAAGTGATTGAGCAGAAGCAGCAGGAGTCACAAGAGACTGAACAGGAGGTGCAGGAGTCACAAGAGACTGAACAGGAGGTGCAGGAGTCACAAGAGACTGAACAGGACGAGCAGGAGTCACAAGAGACTGAACAGGAGGTGCAGGAGTCACAAGAGACTGAACAGGAGGTGCAGGAGTCACAAGAGACTGAACAGGAGGTGCAGGAGTCACAAGAGACTGAACAGGAGGTGCAGGAGTCACAAGAGACTGAACAGGAGGTGCAGGAGTCACAAGAGACTGAACAGGACGAGCAGGAGTCACAAGAGACTGAACAGGATGAGCAGGAGTCACAAGAGACTGAACAGGAGGAGTGGAAGAGGAAAAAGAGGAAAAAGACTGATCAGGAGGAGCAGGAGTCACAAGAGACTGAACAGAAGGAGTGGAAGTGGAAAAAGATTTATCTTATTTATCTTCTTCTGCTGTGCCTGTTTCCGACAGTGTATCCTCCTGCAGTGAGTGTGGGGTTGCTCAATGCTCATTCAATACTAAGTATCAAAAATATGAAGGAAAAAAGACTCAGTATCAATAATCTCATAACAGAACATAACCTGGATGTCTTTCTCATGACAGAGACATGGTTAAAAAATGAAACTGCAGATGTAGCCCTTAGTGAAGCTTCGCCGATAAACTTCACGTTCCATCACGAGTGTAGGAATACTGGAAAACGAGGAGGAGGTGTTGCCATTCAGTATTCAGAGGAGTTGAACTCTAGTAGAATTTGTTTAAACTCTACAACAATCTTTGAATATGTGGCCGCAACTCTGAGACATGAAGAGTGGGACGAAGATGTTGTGTTCATAACTGTGTATAACCCACCGACAAACCCCCCTCCGTTCAAGGATTTCCTTGAGGAGTTGAAAAGGCTCTTAAATGAGACCAATCACTGTGCCATTGTGGCTGGTGATTTTAATTTCAATGTCAAAAACAACAACAGCAGCAAAAAACCCAGCGAGGACCAAATAGAGAAGTTTAAAAAGGCCTATAATACGTATGGCTTTAAACAGCATGTAGATGAGCCAACACACAAGAAAGGTAACACCCTGGATCTGGTTTTCAGCAGAAATGTTGACGTTTTTAACATCAGAATCAATAGAGATAAGTATAAGAATTTAAATAAAAACATTTCAGATCATTCTACCATATATTTTGACATTAGGCCATTGCCAAAGTCAAAAAATGCAACAACTAAGGCAAATCCATTTAAAAAGGAAGAATAATCATGTAAATATGTGCAGTCGAGTCATATTTAACTGTATATCGCTTTTTACAATACACATTATTTGAAAGCAGCTTTACATACAGTGATCATATTTAATGAGGAGTAACTATGTTACACAATATAATTTTAATTTTGGTCTGTAACTTCTAGTTGTAGAGACAAATCTTATTTCACAAAGCATCATTATGTCATGGTAAGTGTGTTTTTTACAGTTTATGGTCAAACACCGGCACCCGGCATTTTTAACATGCTGAAACATGGAAAACAGCGATAAAGACACTTATTTACCTGCAGGGTTATCTTCTTTTCTTCGCCTCGAATTCTGAAAGTTGTCATAGGAGGTTTTGTCTCTTAGCCCCACTTTTTGCTCTTTCAGTCTTGTAGATTGTTTACATCTCCGTTATCACAAAACCCACGACACACAACAAACAGCTCTTCAAGAGAAAAATAAATGTAAAATAAAAATAAATGAAATGGAAGTTTAAAATACAGCCGTGACTTTTAATTTAAAAGTACAAATAAATTAAAATATTCCTAAAATAAATAAATAAATAAATAAATAAAGCTTTCTTCTTATTGCACTCTTTTAGGCTTCCATCCAATGTGGCGTTCCTTAAAATTTGTTTTTAGAAATGCAACCTCATATAATGTCCATCAGTGGCATGTGACACATTGCCTGACCTGTTTTTACAGTTCTTGTATCTGTGCACATGTAGTGTGATACCACTGCTGGCATTTGGAGCTCCTTGTAATGAGCTGTTCGGCAAACACAGTAAACTGGTACTTCAGTTTTGGTCACGTTTGCCTCAGATTCACCCTCTCGAGTCTTTATGATAAATGTGATGCTCTGTTTCGTTAATGATGAATACAGCTGTGCCCTGAGCCTGCCCTCATTAAACATGCACATTTCTGGTGGATGACCCTTGCATAAAGCATATGCAAATGCTATTGTAAACAGGCCACAGTTGCTCAAATTTGACTGCTGCTGCACAGCTGGCTGCAGGACATCAAAATGGTCTGACTGTGGCCTTACCTTCCAGGGCATAACTCACTGAAACCATCAATGTTCGCACTGTCCTTTGCCATGATGTAGCCGGCCAGGTCGATGACATCACAGGTCAACCAGAAATCCTAGTGAAGAATTTGTTGCAGCATGTTTACTTTTGGTGGCCTGGATAGTCTTCTTGGAGCAGTTATTTCTGAAGGATTTAAATGATTCCAGATTGGCCCCTCGATTTTTGACCATCTTCTCCTGATGTTCTTCACTGGACCTTTCTGTAAATAAAGAAGAATTTTATTCCACTTACAATTCAAATGTGATGCTATGTAAACATGAAATGTTGTGTGTGATCTTAGTCTATCAAGTGTCTTTTTAACATGGCACAGCAGTGTCAGTGCTGAGTTTGGATCGGGACCTTCTAGAAAACCACAAGATAAATGTGAGGGCCTGATGCAGGCGAAGAGAGAATTATGTTTATGTTTTAACAATTCAATCACATTTTTATAGAAATAATATATATTTGAGTTAAGATTGAAAATGAATTTTTTTTCTTGCCCATGATCAATCATTAAGTCAATAATATTATAGTCATTTATTGTTTGAAGATTTTAACGCAAATGTACACTGTCTTTCTTATGAAAAGGCCTTTTAAGGGCTTCATTGGCGACTGGTATGTTTTTCTAAAAACTGCTGTGCATGTACACATTTTTTGTGGTTACTTTTGGGCATATGTAAATGCTAGAAGTGCTAACATACAAATATATTTTAAAGGTTATGTATGCAAAACAGGAGACACACGTAACTAGCACAAGGGCCAAAGTATATATTATAATAGGTCCCTGTCTTCAGAGCTGAAGATTTCCACGAAAAGAGGAATTCATACCTCGTTGGTCCATCTAATTGCTTGACAGACTGTACTTTGTACCTGCGAAGTGCAGAAACAGCTAAATTATTTCTGACTCACTTTAACGGCTTTTGTGTTTTAATGATGTCTGATTTTTGGGTATAAAGAAGGACCCTACTTCTTCCTTATTTTCAGTCACTATTTGACCTCTCTCAATAGTGACTCAGCTTCTGCTCTTTGCATATCAGTGAGATCTCATCAACTCTGTTCTTAGGCAAGAACCTTTGACTCAGACTTATAGATTTATACTTAAGCTTGGTTAACATTATATTTGGATTGTATTAAGATTACTAAACTGTTATTAACTATTAAACTAAGGTTTAATTAAGATTATTACTAACATTATTCTAATAATAATGATATTTTGGGTCTTCAATATTTCAGAGATATTGGAATTTGAGTGATTATTGTCTGTATTATTCTGTTATGATGATTGTCATTTATTAAATTCACATTTGTATCATTCAAAATTAATATGTCTATGATTGACTTTCTGATTATGCTTTATCAAGCAATAAAATCAATTTAATCATCTGACCTTGGATCTCCTAATTGCATCAGGGCCCATGACATTAATGCAGTCATAATCATGCAGTAATAAACAATGTAATACAATTATGCCATCAAAGCATAAATTCAAGTGTTATGTTAATTATTCAAATTACTTCAGCTTTCTCTGTTTTTCAGTCTGCTCAGGTGTTTTGGCTCCATACACATTTGATCAGCACTTTCACCTTGGCTCTCTGCCTGTGATGTGAAATGGTGAAATTAATGAACAGCAATTGTGCTTCTCTATCACCAATTTGATACTAGACAATCATACAATCCATATTTTTTTTAACAAGCTGTTAAAGTTTTTTTAAGAGATTAGATTGTAAGGCATGACAGTTAAGTTCGAATGCATACTTAAAAATCTACACAACTTGCTGACAGTGTCTTGAAAAGCTATACTGCTATCATAGTTACACCATTCACATTCCACCTGATCAATGAGAGTATTTAAGTTCAGATATGAAAGATATTTAGAAACAAAACATGATTTTGGATCACAACTTCTTGTTTTTTCTCATGTACTTTTGATGGTGCCTTCGAAGACTTCTCCTGACAAACAAACAAACACACACAATTTTGATTTATATGATTTTTAGCAAATACATAATTGATTTTAAACAAATATTTGTAAATCACACAGCACATTCTTCTAGACTTGTAACAGTTTATTATTACTCGTATTAATATTATTATTATACCCTCTAATTAAGACTACGGGCCCTATAATACACCCGGCGCAATGCGACGCAAGGCGCAGCGCAAGTGTGTTTGCTAGTTTGCGTCCGGTGCTGTTTGCGTTTTCCCGTTCAGCTCCACGTCCTTAAATTAGTAAATGCATTTGCGCCAGTTAGTGCGCCCATGGGCGTGCTGGTCTAAAAAAGAGGTGTGTTCAGGCGCATTGCTATTTTAAGGAGCTGAAAATAGACTGCGCCATAGACCAACTCAAACCTGGGCTGCGTCCGAAAACTGGAAAATGCTGCCTTCTGAGGACACATTTCAAGGTAGTAAGGCATCAAGGCACATCCGAATCCAATGTTAGCTTCACTTCCTGTCTCATGAGATACCTTCCTCAGATCGATTTTTGAAGGAAGCATGGATGTATCCTTAGCTGCCTTTGATATCCCACAATCCTGTGATTTCCATCCCATACAGAAATGTAATATATGTCAATATATGTAAATTACATATATAATATCAGTTTTCATGTAAGTGCCATATATTTTCGCATATATGCACATATATGTGAAATATATGCAAGACGCATATATGTATACATGCATATATGTATTTATTTCCAGAGTACATACTTTCACTTATATTAGGGATACAAATATGCTTCTTATATGATGACACCATGTACTTTCACTTATATTAGTGGTACAACTATGTTTTTTTATATATCCTGCACATATATTTATACTCATTCCACAGAACACACAATTCCAGGTCTTTTCAAATACAAACTTTAATGCATTTTGTTCAGTACACAAACTTTTCAAGTAAAAACTTCATTTAATTTCAACTTCAGATTTTTTAGACTCACTCGGGAAACACTCATTTTTAATGAACATTTTTCCTGGACATTGCCAGTCTTAGTTCTGCCATCTTCCCATTCAGGGCTGCTCCGATCTGGCCAGTCGAAACTGAGTGTCTTGACATAACAGCATCTGAAAAGGTAGACAAAAATCTTTATTGCAGTTTCTTCTAGTGCAACACACTGCAAACAGTGTGTAAGCATGGCGGCCAGTTTTGCACCAATTAAATTTGCAGGCGAGATAGGATCATAGTGCCAAACACCACCACCACCTCTCATCGAAACTAATTTTTTTTTTTTTTTTTGCAACGCCGAATGTGAATTTGAACAAATACATTGAAAATTCTGGGATGCACTACCTGCAGCCCCATTAATGATTGTGCCTGCGTCCGAACCACACCCATAGAAATATTTGCAAAAAAATGGACAAAGCCAAAAGGGGTGGTGGTAGCACAGCAGTAAAGGAACCTGGCTAGTATGCTAGTAGCCTGGAATTTGGAGTTCGAATCCCGGTCACCACCGTTGTGCCCTTGAGCAAGGCACTTAATGAGATCTCACCGAACAACCGCAGGCTTGCTGCAATGGCTACAAAATGGTTGGCCAACATCCTGAGTTTGGATGAGGCATTTAAGGTGGAATGGCCTTGCCTCCTTCCATCTTTGTGAGGCTTGCTGCTGCCTGAAAGTCCATGATGATGATGCCCTCTGGATTTCAGGGGAGTCAGACATCATAGCAGAGAGGCTCTCCATGTTTTTTATGCAAAGACAAATATTAATTTAATTGACAAAGGACCATTTCTATGCAGATCTATGATTTCATAATAATGGGTAAATATCTTGCCAATGCTTTCAGTAACATAAATTGCAGAACTTTCCCAAATCAACTTTCCCACAGTCTAGGGCCAAACTCAGCATTCTTTGAAACATGGATCAGGGTAAATTGTATCAACGTGAAAATTGAGACAGAATTCCATTGGGACAAAATTGAAACTAATACAAAAAAGTGGCTCAATAATAGGACTCATTGTGGACACAATTTGTGGCTTTGCTGATTTATAAGCAGTTGATGTGGGTACAATTGACCCTTCTCTAAGCCACGCCCAAAAACCGCCACAGGCCAATCGTGGCTTAGCAGCCCGTAACTAGGCACGGGAGGTCTGGCGAGCTTTCAAGATTTTTACATGTTTTTGCCAGGATTTTACATGAATGGCAATCTAGTCTCCAATGATACAGGTGATCCAGGATTTGTGTGAACCCTGCTTTCAGATCTCCTTCAGAAAACTACCAAATAATAATTTAAATGTATTTGACCATATTTGACCAAATTCCACTTGAGGATCAAGACTGGCTGCAGGAAGCTCTTCAGTGAGCAGGTAGTTCCCGATCTGGTTGTGTTTAACTACAACAGCACACAGAGGAATAAAACCAAGTTATACCACCAATGCATACTTTTTTGGTTGAATCTACATTTCTATACATTTCAAATAAGGGGGAAATTACATTTAAAAAATAATAACAACAGAACTTGGAAATAATAAATGGAAATAATAGTACAGTTAACCTGTGGATGCAATACAATACAGTTATCAAATCAAATACTGCATAAACATATTTCACATGGTTCAACCTCATTATAATGAGCTCATTACCTGGATACAAGTACATGTTACTTAAGTCTACCAGCAACACAACTTGATTTCTTGACAATGATGTGTAACCAATTACTATTAATATTATTACCGGTAGCTGAGGCTTTGGGCCGCCCTCCACGCCTCCCCCTTGGCTTTCCAAGTCCTAAACACACCCTTTTTGGCATTGGCAGAGGGGCAACTTGCCTCTGCTCCTCGAATTCTTTCTGGGGGTTGAAGTGAAAATCATGATTAGGCTGTTAATTTATTTTTAACAACAACAAAAAAGAAAAATTAACAGTTGCATCCAAAAATTCAACACCTAAAAAACACCTACCCTGGCTTCAGTCAGAACATGTTCTAAGCTCATTTCAAGAGCCATCCGTCTCCCCTCCATGTAACTGCCATCTTGACAGTCAGTGACCCGTGTAGTGGTCATCACAGAAACGGAGAGAGGGGCAGACAGAAAAAGAAGGACAGACACTGAGATGGACAGAGGGGCAGACAGAGATAAGAGACACAGACAGAAATGAGAGACAGACCGAAAGACAAACAGTGCACAAATCCAGATTAGGTTGGCGCTTAAAAGGGCCTTTGGTTGGTTGTGGTGATCTAGCAGGTAGGTTGGTAGAATCTAAAAAACAAAAACAACACTTGTTTAGGGGAAGGGTGTTAATGGGACAGAGACAATGAATTTACTTAACAATGGATGAAAATATACATTTTTGAGACTGGTGCAGCTAAATACAACTTTTTTAATGAGCACTGAAGATCTCAAAAGCTAAAATGGACGCAGTTCTGTTCACTCGGAGTCTGGAGGACAACTATCAATCCGCTGAAAGAAGTCCGGACAATTAAACAGAAGTTTACGTTGCAGGATTACAACCGTAAAAAACTCAAGGGACTATTTTCTTTAGCGGAAGCAATAAAATAGTATTTAAATCTATAAGTCTTTTTTTTTTAAATCAATATTTTGTGTCAAATGATTGATTTATTTGGTAAGTAGTCATGTAATAGGATCATGTAGAGAGATGCGGTTGTTATAGTGAATACAACCCAGAGAGGATGATATCAGACAAATTGAAACACCAAAGCAATGTCACAAGAAGTTAAATTAGGGTAACGTTATAAGGAAGGCAGTCATGACAGTACCCCAGCAACATACTTGACTAATACACTTTTGCATGTATATTTCATCGAATTATATAGGCTAGGCCTACTTGTTCATGAGGTAATAATTTTAGCCTACGTACCTTAATCAACGACTCCAGAGAGGAAGTAACTGGGGACAGCTCCGTCATCCGGATATTGTTAAAAAAAAGATTTAAAAAAAAAAAAAAACTTGCGAAAAATTAAGTTAAATTAAAATTATTTTTTAAAAATATCAATAAACAGCAAAGCAACCCAGCTTCGAAATAATAACCGAAAAAGACCGAAATAATAATACATAATTAATATACAGCGCCGCCACTCCCACCACGCGCATCACGCGCTGTGCATAAGGCACCAAAAATAGCCTAATAAAAAAATCAGTGATCATAGTCAGTAATTATAATGCCGATATTATTTCAGTATATATTATTAGGCACCTTTCAGGCATAACTCGATAACCCATTAAGCCCAGTGGTCCGTTGGATTGCGCAATTTGCACAGCACCTGCCGAAATTTTACTTTGACAGTAGGAGGTATATAAAGGACTGGCTTTATTTTTAAAATCATAAAAGAATTATGGTTAGGGCTCGAAAATGGCTAGCAGCAGCACTGCACATATATAAACCGTGATAATAAATGCTGATTAAACAGCTTCTCTGCTGCAGCCCGACCGGCAGAAAAAATCGTGCTATTGCACGAAAGATGCATCCAATTGAAATGCATTAGTTTAAAAAACGTGCTGTAATTACGAAAATAACTAAATAAACGTGCCCCTGCCACGAATAAATAGATTAAATTTCGTGACTATGTCACGAACTGCCGTGAGACTGGGTTGAATATTGATGATCCTCAGACTATCAACACTCATTCAACAAGACATTCACATCATTAGCAGATCATCTCACTTTATTCTGAGTGTTTGCTGTTAGAAACTCATTATTGGAGTCACAATGTATGAGAAAATCCTATAAACTGCTCTACTGAAAGACAATACTGTTATTTCTCACAATATGACGTGGATAAAACACAAATAATTCAAAAACAAACACTAATGATACTCATCTTCATCAGCCACTGCTGCTTAATAACTATGAATTAACTATAACCATGACACATGGTTTGATTTTATGATAAGATTTATTGTAATAAAGTAATTAGATATTTAACATGTAACAGTTTTATGTGCAGAAACTGAAAACTCTCCCCGTCTCAGACTCACAAATCCTGCTGGAAAGATCTCACTTAGAGAAAAACTCGGAGATTTTAGATTTCTACTTAAACTATTTGCAATTTTTGTAAAGCTTTCATTCACTGTATGGACATCATTGTCACTTTCTGGAGCATGTTTTTTATTAATATGGTCATTTATCTAAAACTATTATAAATGTTTTGCTTTTAATTTAGTATGATGTTGTTATTAAACAGTGTTTCGTTTTGTTTCTGAATGAATCTGCGTTTTGAGCGAATCAATGATTCCGATGTGCACTCATAAAGAGAGCCATTTATTTAATTCCTGAATGAATCAGCCGTTTGAACGAATCGAATGAATGGAAAGGACTCAGTAACTTACTCAATAAGACATTAACTGCCACCTACTGGCAGTTTTAAATTATTTTTTAGAGTATAACTTCAATAAATAAATCATATTTCTATGATAATAATTAATAATTATCATTTACTCATTGTCACAAATCCTGTCAGTTCCCCGGACTACATCTCCCATCATCCTCTCTGCCACTCACCTGCACACACTTCACACTAATCACTAATCACCACACCCAGCTGCAGCTCATTATCAGGACTATATAAGACTCTCACACACAACCACCCATTTGCGAAGTCTTGATTACTCCTGTATCATTTCCGAGCATTATTATTCCTGTCTGCCTGTCTGTTACCGTTACTGCCTGTTCCTGTTTCTTGACCCGTTGCTGCCTGTCCTGACCCTTGCCTGTTATACTATTCTGTGAACGATATCCGCCTGTCCTGACCATTGCCTGTTTCCTGATTACGATTCTGCCTGTCCCTTGCTGTTCTCGTCTGCTCCTGATTGACCCTGCCTGTACGACATTCTTAATAAAGCTTGCAAATGGATCTCTGCCTCAGTCCCGCTACGTTACAGAAGACTTCGCCACACAAATATCCAGCAGCTTCTAGGAGCATTACCAGCTTCAGCATGGACCCAGCAATGTGTCTTGTCAGTCTTCGCCAAGGTAACTCTAACCTCGAGGATCATATTCAGAACTTTTTGGATATAGCTAACTTATCTGATCTGCCGGACTGTGCCCTCATTGACTTTTTTTGTTATGGGTTAAATGAACCACTGAAGGGCTATTTAATCACCAACGGTCCCCGAGGATCATTCGTTGAACTTCTGGACTTTGCCCTGTTAACTGGTGGTTCATGTTTTACTGTGGGTGTCGCGGAGGATTCCGACACCACGGAGAATCACGTAATGGCTGCCGCTCAGGAGAGCACTCACAAAATGGCGGCCACTACAACATCACATCACGTCTCCGCTGATCGCCCAGAGCAACGTCACGTCTCCGCTGATCGCCCAGAGCAACGTCATGCCTTCGCAGATCGCCCAGAGCAACGGCACGCCTTCGCTGATCACCCAGAGCAATGTCACGTCGCCACTGATCGCCCAGAGCAACGTCACGCCTTCGTTGATCGCCCAGAGCAAAGTCACGTCGCCGCTGAATCACGTCACATCTCTGGATCTGTCTGGGAGTGGAGAGGGTTGCGTTCCAGTGTGGCTGATTCACCGCTGATGTCGGCGCGAGCGGCTGGAATTCCCAAGCATCAGCCGGCCGCTTCGCACTCAAGCCCGCCGGCCGCCTCGCTCTCAAACCAGCCGGTCGCTTCGCACTCAAGTTCGTCAGACGCTTTGCACGCAAGTGCATCTGTTTCAGCGCTCTCAAGTGCGCCTGTTTCAACGCTCTCAAGTGCGCCTGTTTCAACGCTCTCAAGTGCGCCTGTTTCAACGCTCTCAAGTGCGCCTGTTTCAACGCTCTCAAGTGCGCCTGTTTCAACGCTCTCAAGTGCGCCTGTTTCAACGCTCTCAAGTGCGCCTGTTTCAACGCTCTCAAGTGCGCCTGTTTCAACGCTCTCAAGTGCGCCTGTTTCAACGCTCTCAAGTGCGCCTGTTTCAACGCTCTCAAGTGCGTCTGTTTCAACGCTCTCAAGTGCGTCTGTTTCAACGCTCTCAAGTGCGCCTGTTTCAACGCTCTCAAATTTGTCGGTTGATATGGACTCAAGTGCCCTGGACGCGATGGACAAGATGGCCGCCCCTGCAGTGTCAGTGAACAAAGGGGCCGTTCCTGCCGTTGAGTCCGCTCCAGCCAGTGAGTCCGTTCCGGAAACCGCCCCAGTTAGTGAGTCTGCCCCAGAGTCCGCTCCAGCCAGTGAGCCGACTCCAGAACCCGCTCCAGCCAGTGAGTCCACTCCAGTTCTGCATGCTCTCCCTATCAGTCCGGTGATGGCCAAAAGGGCTGTACTCACGTTTTATGTTTTGTCGTTCTTGCGAGCCTGGAGGATGCACTCAGAGCAGCCCGAGCCCGCTGCCATCCCGGAGCAGCCCGAGCCCGCTGCCGTCCCGGAGCAGCCCGAGCCCGCTGCCATCCCGGAGCAGCCCGAGCCCGCTGCCGTCCCGGAGCAGCCTGAGCCCGCTGCCGTCCCGGAGCTGTCTGCTCTCCCTGATACGGCCAAGGAGGCCGTCACCGAACTGCCCGCTCTGCCTGATATGGCCATAGAGCAGCCTTGGTCGGCCTTGCCACCACCGCCTGGACCATTTGCTCTACCGCTGCCACTCAGGCCATCTGCCCTGCTGGCGCCACCCGAGCTCCTTGCCCATGAACCCGCCAATGCCTCCCTTGATTTCCCCAAGAACTTTTTGGGGGGGGCAGTCTACCTAGGGGTGGGGAGCTTGGGGGTGGGGACCCTGCCCAGCCACTGCTGCCACTGCTGTCACTGATGTCATTCATGGACTGTAGGCCACTAGGGCCATGCATGGACCCTGACCTGCCGTGGCTGCCCGAGCCGCCTGACCTGCCGTGGCTGCCCGAGCCGCCTGACCTGCCGTGGTTGCCCGAGCCACCTGACCCACCGTGGTTACCTGAGTTCCTGGACCTGCCCTGGAGACCTCCATACCCGCCTGCACATCCAGTATCTCCTGCCTGTAGGTCTCCAGGGCACCCACCCCCCCTCCCCAGTTGTGCCATCTACGGCGCGAGGACGCGCCTTCCGGGAGGGGGACATTCTGTCACAAATCCTGTCCGTTCCCCGGACTACATCTCCCATCATCCTCTCTGCCACTCACCTGCACACACTTCACACTAATCACTAATCACCACACCCAGCTGCAGCTCATTATCAGGACTATATAAGACTCTCACACACACCACCCATTTGCGAAGTCTTGATTACTCCTGTATCATTTCCGAGCATTATTATTCCTGTCTGCCTGTCTGTTACCGTTACTGCCTGTTCCTGTTTCTTGACCCGTTGCTGCCTGTCCTGACCCTTGCCTGTTATACTATTCTGTGAACGATATCCGCCTGTCCTGACCATTGCCTGTTTCCTGATTACGATTCTGCCTGTCCCTTGCTGTTCTCGTCTGCTCCTGATTGACCCTGCCTGTACGACATTCTTAATAAAGCTTGCAAATGGATCTCTGCCTCAGTCCCGCTACGTTACACTCATCCTCATGTTGAATCAAATAAAATATTTAAAGCTACTTTTTGTAATGTCTCTTAGATGATGTTTTGGGGATAATTTCTCAGCCAAATTTGACATGCGATTAAATTGTGATTACGTAGTCACTACATTGTGCAATTAATTAAATAAATTAATTTATCTAAAACTAAATGTTTTGTTTTAATTTGGTAAAATGTTTAGCAGCAGTGGTTGATGAAGATGAGTGTCATTAGTGTTTGTTTTTGTATTATTGGTGTCACATTGTGAGAAATAACAGTATTGTCTTGAATTAAAGCAGTTTATAGGATTTTCTCACACATTGTGACTCCAATAATCAGTTTCTAACAGCAAACACTCAGAATAAAGTGAGATGATCTGCTAATGTCTTGTTGAATGAGTGTTGATAGTCTGAGGATCATCAATATTAACAGAGAAACTGCTGAAAACACTCTTTATTTCATGTCAATAGTTCCTGTTTTCACCTCATTTATTATGCTGATGTCTTCAGATCTGCTGTAAATTGTTCATATTTGAGGTCCACAAATCCCCTCAGTCTGTTGACAGCAATGAAATGAGCTTTAAGTGTCAATTATTTTTGTCTTTGTGCTTTTAACTGTTTTTCTTACAGTTCTTTACTACTTTTCTAGATATCTGTCAATATTTTAATAGAGAAACAGAATAAAGTTCTGGATTAGCATAAGATGCTTTTCGACAGACCAATATAAATTCTGAATGCATTTAGTTTATGGGTGAAATACAAAAAAGGTTAATATAGCATTAAAGGGAAAAAAAGCATATTTCAGTCATATTTAGAATGAGAATCAGCTGACAATTAAAATACTCTTTGTCATTTTAAATATGTAGACTTTGCCACTTTCCTTCAAACCATTAGCTTTCACCCATTTGTCAGCAAGAAGTTTTTTAATAATTTAAAAAATAATGAAATTTAATATGAGATATCTTATTCTTTTTAATATGTTTTATTAAGTACAGGTCAAAATAACTGATTCCTTTTTGCATTAAATATATCTGTTACACTAAATGATGATGGGACATTAAAACATTTTGTTTTCACAAAAGTAATTTGAAACATTAAACAGACACACTTCATTTAGTGGGTTTTCTATTTAAAATCACTTTTGTACATTTAATTTGATGCAGACACTACAGTTTGATCTCTGGACTTTAACCCTATAAAAACAAACACAGTAATTGATTTATTTTTGATTTGGGCAGATCAGCTCCTCCAGCCAATCTGCAGTTCAGTCAACAAAGCTCCGCCCACTGCAATGAATTAATGAAGCTCCTCCCATAGCAGTCACATCATCAGTCAAGCTCCTCCCAGTTCATCCTTAAATGTTGGAATATTCCCATCAGAGGAGCACTGAAGCATCAGGAAGAGCTGAAAAGCTGCAAAGAACATGAGTGATCCAGAACCCTGCAGAATGAAACGCACTGAAGATACTGAAGAACAAAGAGGTTGGTGTTTATTCTTCATTCATTCATGATGCTGAACAACATTCATCAGATCAAACTAAATATTTTACATTTGTTTTATATCTGGTTCACAATTTGCAGGAGTGTTACTAGAATTTAAGCTTTTTTCAATACAGTTTTCAACACTGTTATTTTTAAGAATAAACTGTAAACACTAAAATGTATGAAGTAAATGAACTTTCCAGAATGGCTGACAGGGTTGTGAGTGTAACTTGAGCAAAATCTCTTCTTACAGTAACTTTGGTAACAGGGTTGATGAATGCAGTCATTCATTTGCGTAAAAACTGAGACAATGGATTGGGATTATTTTCTTGTCCTCCCATCATACTGTAGAAAAGAGCCCAGATGATGTCACTTCCTGGGTGTTTTTGAAAGGAGGAAAATCATGTCAGAAGTAACAGGGTTGAGTGAATCATGTAGGACACTGATAATAACACATTTAAAGATGCAGTTAGTCTAGACTTTGAGCATGTGAACTTTCTACAGACACTGCAACGGTCAAGATATGATGTGTGATATATTTTTAAAAATATAAACAATAATAATCACTCCAAAATTTGAAAATATGCAATCTTCTACATCTTCTCCACTCCGCAAAATTCACTTGATCTTGTGTTTCTGGTGTCTCACATTCACATGTGCATGAATGGAAGTCAGTGGAAGGAAAAGTCTAGTGTGAACGGCCCTTAATAATTACACAGTTTTAGGAAAATAAATTAAATACTACAGGAATATGCTCTAATGTTTTAAATTAAAAAAATGTGTAAGGCTTGATTTTCCTGCTAAAGCAAAGGCTAAGATAAAACACCCTGCAATAAAACAATAAAACACCCCTGGAGAGAAGATCTCAGAGAAAGAGCACAGGACACGCCTTGACCAAACTTGATCCACCCACCCCTCATTCTTCCTTTCCCCCGATTTAGTTTTTATACTTTGTATTCTCCTTATAGCGTTGTAATATTTGTCTTCAAGCACATTTTGGCATCTTTGTATAGTTTGTATAGTCTTACCAACATAAATAGTCTATAATTAAAAATCTATAATTTTAATGTATGATAAAATCTAATCATATGTTACCAAAAACTTTAAAATTAAAAAGACCCCAAAAACCAATTCTGGCCTGGGTAATTAAATGAAGACAGCAGATCAGCCATTGCAGTATGTCCCACAGTCAGTTATACATTTAACAAGCTTGTTTGCCCATATAAGCTTTATATTATATTAGGTTAGCTAATTTGGCTTGCTGTCCACTGAGGAGGGGCTCGATGAAGCAGCTTCAACTCAAGCTCTGATATACCTGATATACTCTGGTATTTATTGTCTTCTAAATGTCTAATTGTGTAATTGGCATGATACTTTTTTACTTTAAAAATAAAATGAAAAAAATGAATAAAATGAAAAATAAAATCAATTTGTATAAAATGTCAATACTTGATTAATTCTGGACTCTGCATCAAAATGATCTGAATATTTTATAGCAGTTGTCTATCACAGCAAGACTCAATTTTATGACCTTTCACTTCATATTTCTCTCTTTAACTTATTTTGATGTACTGAAAATTTAAATGAAATTTTTTCCTCTTATTTCAGACCTGATGGAAGAAAGCAATGAGAGTGAAGAACTAAAGACACTTCTAAAGAAAAGAGCCAAGAAATCTTTCACATGCACTCAGTGTGGAAAGAGTTTCTCAAAGAAACAACATCTTGAGTATCACATGAGAGTTCATACAGGAGAGAAGCCGTTCACATGTGATCAGTGTGGGAAGAGCTACACGCTATCATCAAACCTTAAAGAACACATGACGATCCACACCGGAGAGAAGCCACACACATGCAGTCAGTGTGGGAAGAGTTTCACACGATCATCAAGTCTTAAAGCACACATGAGGATCCACACCAGAGTGAGACTGTTCACATGTGATCAATGTGACAAAACATTTCTTGGGGAATCAACCTTAAAGAAACACCTGAGAGTTCATACAAAGGAGAAGCCACATTCATGTTCTGTGTGTGGAAAGAGTTTTTCACAGCTGTATAATTTACAAGAACATGAGAAAACACATACAGGTGTGAGAGAGTACATGTGCTTTGAGTGTGAGAAAACTTTTACTACAGCAAACCATTTAAAAGTGCACCAGAGAATTCACACTGGAGAAAAACCTTACAAGTGTTCACAGTGTGACAAGAGATTCAGTCAGTCAGGAACACTGAAAACACATGAGAGGATGCATCGAGAGGTGACTTGTGCGGACTTGAGACAGCCAGGTATCCCAGAATGCATCACGCACTAACGAGTAAGCGTCATTAGTAAAGCAGAAAACCTGTGTAATTTAAACATATTACTGTTATTATGTCATGATATGTAAAATTAAGAGTGTTCAGGCATGTAGGAATGTACTGGTTTAAAGCTCAAATTTGTGGTTTATTGATAAAAAGAAGCACCTATTTGGAGTTGTGAGATCCAGGCAATCACCGGGCGCTCAGCGCTCATGTTCCCCACCGAGAACAGCCTAACCTCGGCTAATCCTTCTGACGTTTGGCTCTGACGCTGGTTGGTTTGGTTGACGCTGGCTCTCATGACCTTGTAGTGGTTAAAGATAATATAATTCATCTTTTGTAAATCTAATGGGTGATCTTTGGTCTCATAAATGTAAAATCTAAAAGTTTAATCTCATAACTTCATATAGTTAGGCATTATAGTTTACTGTTGTAGCCTACTAGAGCGCTGGTTTTGTATGTTTGACTGAATTGTTTGCTTTATTTTTTATTGTAGCTTCTTATACCTGTTGCTTGTACTTTTATAATGGGTATTTGGCTATTGTTGGCCATTAAAACTGACATTTAACAAAAAGAGTGAGGGGTGTGTTTTATATTTGCAGACTATATGCACATATTGCCACATATGTTTAATATTTTTAAAATGGAAATGAAAAGTGGAAGAGCTGTGTTTTATAGTTCGTTTGGTAATAACTATACATGCAGTGAAGATTTTAGCACTCTGCCTAAAGGCAGGCTACACAAATAATGTTTGTTATTTTCCCTCCTAAAACTGTTTGAATGAGTGCAGATACAAATTACCAGAAAACAAAGTATAAATGCCATTTTTTTGGATGTTTGTCACACTTTAATGTTTAAGATCATCAAACTAATTTAAATATGAATCAAAGAATTGATTCATGAATTTCAAAAATGAAAATTTGATGTTTATCTGCTTACCCTCAGCACATCTAAGATGTAGGTTACTTTGTTTCTTCAGTAAAGCACAAATGATGATTTTTAACTCCAACCGCTGCTGTCTGTCAGTCAAATAATGGGAGTGAATGGGCGAAAGACCATGCATAGACAAATCCAAATTAAACCCTGCGGCTTGTGACAACACATTGATGTCCTAAGACACGAAACGATCGGTTTGTGTGAAAAATCGAACAGTATATCATTTTTTACCTCTAAAACACCACCATGTCCAACCAGCACTCGCTTAGTGAGGTCTGATTGTGCTCTGTCAGCGGAAGTGATGTCTAGCACTCATTGAAGTATATGCACAAGCAGGGGCGGGTCTACGTGGTGGCCAGGGGGGGCACCGGCCCCCCCTGAAATTTGATTGGCCACCCCAGGTGCCCCCCCTATGATTTTGTTAGACGGTCTGCCAGTCACCACCGAAACAGAAGCATCCATCTGTTTTAAGGCCAATTCACACCGCCCCGACAACGGCCAACAAACGCCAACAAACTCGTCTGTTGGAGTTTGTTGGATCGGTGTGATAACCCTGTTGGCGTCTGTTGGCGTTGGTCGGAGTTGATTTTCACCCGACTGAACATGTTTAATCGGCGTTTGTCGGGTCGTGGAATGTCTGCGCGGTGTGAACAGTTTTCCAACAGACTGCAACAAACTCTGACGTAATCTGACCTGTTCATGAACCGTTGCCATGACGATGATGCAAGTCCCCAGCAAAGACAGCTGTTTAATCGCGCCCGCGCCTCACGCGCATACAACAAAGTACTGGAAACGTGACATCGCAGCTTGTTCGTTATAAAAAATAAAATACAGTTAAAAATAAAAATATACAAAAGGTACAATAATAGTCCATAGTGCAGTCCGTGCCATTCAGCAAGAGCAGCTGCTCCACTTCACCGAAAGAGAGAGGTAACGTTATAACCACCATGAGAGCAACGCAGGTTTACCTTCAGTTTCTTTTCTTAATAATTCGTTTTGGCTTGTTTAGCTACATGGTTGTATATGCTTATGGGTCTCGTTAATAAAAAGTTTAAAAACCGGTGTATACCAACCGCAGCGCAATAGGTTACGATCAGATCAATGGCTACATGCAGCGCTTCGGATTTCAGGTTACTATTTTTGTTTTGCCTCAATACTTTAATAAAATGAAAATATATATGATACTATATTATTAATGTAATAAACTTGCCTGACAATATTGTTAACATGGTTACACGTATGTAGTTGTGGAATTTTCCCAGTCAGAAGTCACACGTTTGTTGGTGTTTGTTGGTTGGTGTTTGTCGGTGTGGTGTGAATTGGCCTTTAGTTGAGGTCTGCCTTCTTTCTTTTTCGACTGCCTTCCTCTCTTTCTGCTACTGTTTTTATTGTTTCTAAACTAAAGACTGTTCTATATTAGCTGAGCACAATGTAATGGTTCCATAGTTTATTTTTAAACTGTGGTGTTTTCATTTGAACCGTTACAGTGCTAAAACGTTAACTCTGTGTTACTCAGCTTTTTTGTAAATTAATCTGAAAGAAATGTTGAATGAAACACTATGATGTTTTGGCCAAACCATTTGATTTATTACAGTGGGGGGAATTTTTTTAAATGTATTTATCATTGTTTGAAAGAGATGGTGAATAAAACTAATGTATATTGTAATGGCCAAACTACTTATTAAAAGCAAATAGTTGACATCGTTTCTGCTTCTGGGTTTTTAAAATTGCTCATTATTAAAATTGCTTTTATTTTATAAACTTGTTAGTTTTATTAAAACACTAAAAATAATAAACACTGGCTCTCAAATTTAACTTAATGGATATATACAGGGATGACAAACTAAATTAATCAAAAATGTGCTTTATTACTACATTTGTTTACAAGTAACGTTTTTCAAGTTAAAAAAAATAATAAAATCAATAGGATTTATGTAATATACTGTAGAATTTAGCTTTTTTTTTTTTTTGGTCATTGGCGGCCACCCCATTTGGAGGCAGTGCCCCAGCATGGCCCCCCCACTGAAAATGCTCTAGACACGCCCCTGTGCACAAGACATCACTGCCGTTGTCAGACCTCACTAAGCGAGTGCTGAACGCAGTTTGACATGGTGGTGTTTTAGAGGTAAAAAATTATATAAATACTGTTCGGTTTCTCGCACAAACCGATTGTTACATGTCTTAGGACATCAATGTGTCGTCACGAGCTGCTGGGTTTAATTTGGATTTGTCTATGCAAGGTTTTTTGACTCTTATTGATCCAAGTTCCCATTCACTCCCATTATTTGACTGACAGACGGCAACAGTTGGAGTTAAAAATCATCATTTGTCTTCTACTGAAGAAACAAAGTCACTTACATCTTGGATGCCTGCTTGTAAGGGTAAGCAGATAAACATCAAATTTTCATTTTTGGGTGAACTATGCCTTTAACTGTGGTTTATCACACATGAGTTCAGTTTCTCTAGGCACATCCAGGCCTTATTACTGCCACACCTGTTCGCAATCAAGAAATCACTTAAAGAGGACCTGCCTGACAAAGTGAAGTAGACCAAAAGATCCTCAAAAGCTACACATAATGTTGAGATCCAAAGAAATTCAGGAACAAATGAGAAAGAAAGTAATTGAGATCTATCAGTCTGGAAAAGGTTATAAAGCCATTTCTAAAGCTTTGGGACTCCAGCGAACCACAGTGAGAGCCATAATCGACAAATGGTGAAAACATGGAACAGTGATGAACCTTCCCAGGAGTAGCCAGCCGACCAAAATTACCCCAAGAGCACAGCAACGACTCATCCAAGAGGTCACAAAACACCCCACAACAACATCCAAAGAACTGCAGGCCTCGCTTGCCTCAGTTAAGGTCAGTGTTCATGACTACACCATAAGAAAGAGACTAGGCAAAAATGGCCTGCATGGCAGAGTTCCAAGACGAAATAACATAAAGTCTCAGTTTTGCCAGAAAACATCTTGATGATATCCAAGGCTTTTGGGAAAATACCCTATGGACTGACGAGACAAAAGTTGAACTTTTTGGAATGTGTGTGTCCCATTACGTCTGGCATAAAAGAAACAGCATTTCAGAAAAAGAACATCATACCAACAGTAAAATATGGTGGTGGTAGTGTGATGGCCTGGGGCTGTTTTGCTGCTTCAGGACCTGGATGACTTGCTGTGATAAATGGAACCATGAATTCTGCTGTCTACCAAAAAATCCTGACGGACAATGTCCGGCCATCTGTTCGTGACCTGAAGCTGAACTGAACTTGGGTACTGCAGCAGGACAATGATCCAAAACACACCAGCAAATCCACCTCTGAAAGGCTGAAGAAAAACAAAATGAAGACTTTGGAGTGGCCTAGTCAAAGTCCTGACCTCAATCCTATTGAGATGCTGTGGCATGACCTTAAAAATGCGGTTCATGCTCAAACCCTCCAATGTGGCTGAATTACAACATTTCTACAAAGACGAGTGGGCCAAAATTCCTCCACTACGCTGTAACAGACGCATTGCAAGTTATCACAAACGCTTGATTGCAGTTGTTGCTGCTAAGGGTGGTCCAACCAGTTATTAGGTTTAGGGGGCAAGCACTTTTTCACACAGGGCCATTTGGGTTTGGATTTAGTTTTCCCTTTATAATAAAAACCTTCATTAAAATACTGCATGTTGAGTTTATTTGTGTTATCTTTGATTAATACTTAAATTTGTTTGATGATCTAAAACATTAAAGTAAAAAAAATAAAAATAAAAAAATAAGGGAGGGGGCAAGCACTTTTTTCACACCACTGTATGTGTGTGTGCAAGATTGTCCTTTTAAGTCGTTTTGAGTTCGGGAGCACGTTGAACAGCACTGTCCTGTGAAGTCCAAGGCAAAATAACCCCACCAGGTTGGATATTTCCACAAGGATAAAAAAACAGTTACAGACAAAAACAGGGAGTGAGAATGGAACAATCATGTTTAATTATCCAAAGAGAGCATTTCCAGTGTTGCTCTAGAACGCCGGTGTGATGAAGACGAGCCCACCAGCTCGCCTTCTGGGAGGAAGTGAAAGTCCGTGAGGGGATGTAAAAATGATGGCTTACTTGCAAAAGCACTTTTCGTGCAAAGTATAATTTATTTACAGTGCCAAAAGTTAGTGCACAGTGAAGAATATATACAGTGTCCACAAAAAAAACCCCAAAGTACCAAAAAAACAACAAAAAGGAAAAATAAACCAGAAAATAATTCAACAACGATATATATACACAGGTATCCACAATATACAAAAAGGAAGGGGTTTTGAGTTTGCTCGAGGCACCACAGTAGCACTCTTGCGTCGACTTGGTAAACAAGTACTGTCTTTATGTTTGGCCTGGCTTTTATAGGCCAAACCCCGCCCTTTTTTGGGCCACCCCATCTTTGGGTACATATAAACATAATACTCATTCAAAATACTTAATCTATTTGATATTCAGTATGATAAAACAACAATAATTCCTAAATATATATATAAATAATAAACACATAATCCAATCACACATAATACATTTAACAAACTGGACATTTCAATACACACTCAAACACCTATTCACATTGGACAATGGTTTTGTTAGCTTCCGGTTGCGCTGCGCCGGTGCGACCAGGCCGTAACGTCATAAGCAGCCACCGCTCGATCGTTCGGTTTGGCCAGCGCAGTGTGTGTGTGTGTGTGTGTGTGTGTGTGTGTGCCAGTGCTGCTTTCTCAGTGGTGGCAGCTGATGTGACCTTATCACATCACTTTCCCCCTCTCCAAGCTGCGTACTGGCCGGAAATCTGGACAGGTAGTCGGCTACCACATTGAGTCTGCCAGGTCGGTGCCGTATCTTAAAGCTGTAAGGCTGCAAAGTGAGGTACCACCGTGTGACTCTGGCATTGTGGTCCTTCATGGACTGGATCCAGGTTAGGGCCCGGTGGTCGGTTTCGAACTCTCGCCTAAGGAGGTAGTAGCGCAAGCTGTCTAGGGACCACTTGATGGCAAGACCTTCCTTCTCGACTGCTGAATATCTAGGCTCCCTGGGCAGTAGCTTGCGGCTGAGGAAAACAACTGGCCTCTCTTCTCTGGCGGTTCCCTGGGTAAGAACTGCACCAATCCCCGTTGCAGAAGCGTCTACTTGCACCAGGAATCTATGGGAAAAGTCTGGACTCTGCAGGACCGGACTGGAGCACATCTTTTCTTTTAGAGTAACGAAAGCTGTTTCACACTCATCGGTCTATGGGATAGGGTTAATCAACGTTTTGTACAACAGGTTGGTCAGGGGAGCCGCAATGGAAGCAAAGTTTGGTACGAATCGTCTGTACCAGCCCACCAGTCCTAGGAATGATCTCACTTCCTTCTTAGTCTTTGGTTGTGGGCTCCTTCGGATTGTCTCCACTTTGTCAATCTGTGGTCTCAGTTGTCCATTGCCGAGGTGATACCCCAGGTAGTTTGCCTCTTGCCTTGCTCACTCACATTTTGAAATTTAATGTCAATCCTACTTTTGCTATCTTCTTTAGTGTTTGTTGGAGGTGTTGGAGATGCTCTGTCCAAGAGTTGCTATGGATTACCACATCATCCAGTTTGCTGCAGACCAGTCTTTACAGCCTTGGAGGACTCGATCCATCAGCCTCTGGAATGTGGCTGCTGCCCCGTGCAGGCCAAAAGGAAGGACTGTGAATTGGTATAGTCCTAGCGAAGTTTGGAATGCGGTATAGGGTCTGGACTCAGGGTTGAGGGGTACTTGCCAGTATCCTTTGCACAAGTCTAATGTGGTTATGTACTGTGCTCTTCCAATTTTCTCCAGCAGATCATCTATTCTTGGTATGGGGTACGCATCAAACTTAGACTGGGCGTTGAGCTTGCGGAAGTCGATGCAGACACGCAGGGATCCATCTTTCTTTGGGACGATCACCATTGGGCTGCTCCACACGCTTATTGAAGGCTCAATCACCCCTAACTCCTTCATCACCTTGATCTCCTCCTTCAAGGGTTCCACCAGCCTCTCAGGCACCTGGGAAGGACGATGCCATGATGGTGTCGGATTGGAAAGGTGGATGGTATGTTGGGTCAGTTCAGTCCGTCCAGGTCTCTGACGGAACAAAGCAGGGAACTGGTTCAGGAGGTGCTGCAGCTCTTCCCTCTTGGAGTCTTCCAGGTGGTCTAGGCTCACCACAGACGGCTGTCTCTTTGCATCCTTCAATTCCTCTTCCACCTCCACCTTCTCTAGGCACATAACAAAACCCTGTAAGCTTTGCTTTGCGGGCAGGACACACAACTGCTTTGTGGCCCGGCTGCTGGCAGTGAAAGCAAAGCAAGTTTTTTTAGTCATTGTCTTGGGCCTTGTGCATTGTCAGATAGTTCAACACGACCCCTATCGGACCCAGAGTTATGTGAAACCCCACGTACAGTACCTCTGGGTGGTTGAGTACGAAGACCTCTGCGATGAGCATTCAGGTACTGCTGAGCCAACTTTGCTGCCGCCAGTCCTGACTTCGGCTCCTGCTCTCTCACCCAGGTGTGTGCATCGTAGGGTAGCACCCGAAGAAGCTGCTCCAGGATGATGAATTCACCAATCTCCTCTTTAGAGTGCTCCTCTAGTCGCACCCACCGCCTGTACAGATTTTTTAGCTGGTGGTAAGTCTCCGTTGGTGACTCTCCAGCTGGGACTGTAGATGATCGGAAGCGCTGACAGTAGGTCTCTGGAGATATGTTGAACTTCTCCAGCAATGCTTCCTTCAGGTCAGTGTAGACCTCAGCCTGCTCCTCGTCCATTGCCAGGTAAGCCTCCAATGCTTGCCCTGTCAGCAACGGAACCAGACGATAGCTCCACTCCTCCAGCCACCTCCAGGTCCTGGCCAGACGCTCGAACCGCCGAAGATAATTCTCGATGTCTTCCCCCTGCTGGAAGCTCGGCATCTTCGGATCAGCCCACAGCATCGGCTCTCTTGGTGTGGCGACAGTCGGGGAGTCCTGGACGTAGGCCGGTCTGTGTCTTGTGGATACCTTCGGTGCTGGCGTTGGTAGCTCCATTCGTACGCAGTCCGCGTCAAGGGAGGTCTCATCAGGATGGGTCGACTGCACAATGGAATCACGAAGACCTCGGAGCTCCCGCAGATATTGCTCCTTGGTGAGACTTTGGGGAGAGTCGTGGCTCCCTCCTCATCCTCTGTAGTCTCAACAGAATTCCAGGTCTCCTCCTCTGATGCTGCCTTCACTTGGGACCATAACCCGCCCTGGGTTTTTTACCTTTCGGCGCTGTCTTGCGAGTCACCATCCCACTACTGCCACCAAATGTGATGAAGACGAGCCCACCAGCTCGTCTTCGGGGAGGAAGTGTAAGTCCGTGAGGGGATGTAAAAATGGTGGCTTGCTCGCAAAAACACTTTTCATGCAAAGTGTAATTTAATCCACAGTGAAGAATATATACAGTGTCTACAAAAAAAACCCAAAGTACCAAAGAAACAACAAAAAGGAAAAATAAACCAGAAAATAATCCAACATTCTAGTCTGAAAATTTAGTCTTAACCCTATTCCTACCCCTAAACCTAACCCTACCCATAAGTTATCCCAAAAATCAGAGGGAAATGATATATGAATAACACTGATGTAGAATTAGTAGAAATAGAGATAGTACATAAAGCAAGAATGATTTGATATTGTTTCCATGTTAATTCAATGTTAAATACGTGATTTAATTAAGGTTGAAAAAACATTGATTTTACAACCATGTTGATCTATTTTTCATCATTGAAATAACATTATTTCAGGGCGCAAACCTGATGAAAAATCAACATTGAATTTCAACATTGATTCAGTAATAATTTGGTTAATGCATTAACATTGATTCAATGTTGATTCAAGGTTGGTCCATAGACTGTAAAAAAATATGGACGTAGCGTCCGTGACGTCACCCATAGAGTTCTGAACAGCAGTTTTGACGCCTAAATGAGGCCGCGGCCATCTTAGCTGCGCGTCACCGCACGTCACTCCCGGATAACTGAAAATGGGCAAAGAGGCGGGGAGGTGGTTTGAGCTGATATGACTGGTTGCTGAAACCACGCCCGCCTAGCTCGACGTGACCATGTTATCAGCAAAGGAGCTATATATCTATCTAAGATACGATCTAAAATATTAATTAAGATAAGATTTATCATCAGAACGTTCTAAAGGTTTGCTGTCAATCTACAATGTTTTTTAAGATATAGATGCTCCAACACCAGTAGTGTTGGTTGTGCAAATAACAACATGGAAAATCAAATGAGAATTCATACCTTTATAATGAAATAGAGATCGCGAGATGAATCCAATCCGTGGCACTTGGGTAAAATATGAATGTCCAAACAAAAAAAAATTGCAAAACAAAAAAACATGTCACATTTCTTCTGAATGATCTGCTCTCTGTCATCGTTCTTCAAGAAATAATGCAATCTGAGCAGCGATCGTATCTAACAAACAAATGAGCCTGTGTCCAAAGTATATTTTTTTCAAAATAGTGCAGCAGTTTTAGTTATAATATCCAAGCAGTGCTGTCGGATTTTGATATCCTCCCGCCATTGTCATTGCAGTAAATCTCACAACCAAAACTTTCAGCCAATGCCATGATCCAACAACGTGTGTTCTGTGTCTCTTCCCCATGCATGCACATCTACACAGACACACATCAGTCTCGAATATTATGCAGCAAGCCATATTTTATAATTGTATAAAATAATCGAGCACAAATACGGCTGATATGCCAAATTCAGCGGCAGCTGAGGTAACATGACGGCTCACAGACAGCAGCGCAATATACCTGTCACTCAAGTGACCACGCCCTTAATTATGCAGAACTTTAAGGCTTAATATAATTTAAACGGATAAGTTATAAAAAAATTCACCCCCCTCAGAGTTGTCATGAAGGCCAAAAATAGCAGTATAGACCAAAACCACAATTTGAACCAACTTGTAAACATGTTTTTTCTGCTATAAACTTGGCCAATTTAACATGGGACTCTATGAGATTCTGCTCTCTTTTGGAGCCTGTCCCTAGCGGCCAGTCGATGAATCGCAGTTTAAGTTACTTCCGTATTGGCTTCACCAGAGAAAGGGGGAGGTTGCCGCTTGGTGGCGTGACAGCGCCTCGGCTTGTCGGACAAAGCAACAGTAACTAAGGGGGTGGGTCCACTGTTGCCAACTATTTTCAAAGGAAAGTAGCTAAAGCCTGCCCAAAAAGTCGCTAAATGTCGCTAGATTACGTCATGCGTAAATTAGCATATTCGTGACATCATCACGTCGGTTGCATTCTGCCTGCCTAATGTGTTTTCTCTCCTAATCCGTGCTCACATAGCCTACTGTATTTTAATACAATATAATATAATATAGCCGAATGTCAAATAAAGCTGTTATCATATATATATATATATATATATATATATATATATATATATATATATATATATATATATAGCCTATATCATTTTTTATTTTTTTGTCCGGCAACAACGCGTATGATATAATGAATGACATTTTTATACATTTGTAAATTACATGAATTCAGAGAGTTCGGAAACTGGATGAACTAAAGTTCTGTGATAGTGAGTAAAATAAGTGATAATAAGCACACGAGAAAAATGGAAATTAAAACCATCAAACTAAATTCTTTAAATATAAAGCAAAGGAGAATCAGAAATAGTGTTTGGTCCGTGGCAACACTGTGTGCTCATATGTACTCGCTCATTCACGTCTGTCAGATGCCGTGCACTCAACGGTGCTGCTGCTCCTCTCAGCCACTCAATCACAGCAGCGGGAAAGCAAGACCTCGCGCTCACAGGACAGTGCTGGTGACATTTGAAAAGTTACTGAGGTTTGTCCAAAAAGTTGCTAGATTTGTTGCTAGGCGCTTTTTTGAAAAATTGTCGCTAAAGGGGTCTGAAAAGTCGCTAAATCTAGCGACAAAGTCGCTACGTTGGCAACACTGGGCGGGTCTTTGCGAAGGGTCAGTTCGGCTAGGTATACATCCGCGCTAAAATATCAAGGTGAAAGTCATCATAGCTTGCGTAGTATAGACCCAGCTCCCAACCCAACTTTGAGAATAGATTAATGGCGATATTTTTTTTATCGCCCGATAAGAGTCTCACGTTAACGCCGATAACGGCCCACCACTAATTTTTTTACAGGCAGTTCAATGTATACATTTACTTACTATAACTAGGTAAATTTTAAATTTACAGTCTAAAGGCAAATGTATAAAGGAGTTCTATTACAGGCATGAGTCATTCTGGGGGCTGTTGTGTGCATCTCTTTCTGTGCCAAACACTAAAAATAACACCTAATAAATGCAAAACATATTCAGGTAAACACAATAAAACACATAAAGACCATCTCCCTTTTTAATAACTCTATTATAACACTATTAAAAATACGTTTAAAAAAAGTTTATAAATACATTTCATCAAAAGGTGATTAAAAATATGATTTAAAATGTTAGATTTTGTCTTTATTTTACAGGGGCAAAAAATTCCTGTAGGAAGCACCACTGAAAATGAGGTTTATTTTTATTATTATTCATTCATTTATTCATTCATTCATTACAAAGAAATTATAGACAATTTTCAGGATAAAATATTCATGGCAAATGTCATGTTCTGTGTGTCCTTTGTTGGTTATTTAAGTTCAATAAATTGCTTAGCAAAACACAGGTATATGCTACTACTTAAACATAAACTTCTCGTCTTTTTATTGACATGTATTTAAGAATTTAGTCAAGTTTTATCCAATTTAAATTATTATTTTTCAAGGATAAGTCTAGTGAAGTACGAGATGAATTTGAAGATAACACAAAACAAGCAAAAGTAAGTGAACATTGAAAATACAAGTACATTTAATTAAATATCAAATCAAATCCTTCATGATTACATTTGAAAATGATTTTGGATATGGCATGCTATGTTTACATTACAATACAGGGTCCACCATCCACTGGCTCCAGTGATGACAATGATGAGCAGCTTTATTGTGTCTGCAGATGGCCTAATAGCCCAGAAAAGCCCATGGCACAATGCAGTCAATGCAAAGACTGGTTTCACCCAACATGTGTTGGATGTAAAGACATTGAGGATATTGCTATCACCCTCTGTCCAAACTGCACAACAAGGATGGACAGACATAATTTCTGAAAAAGTAGGTGAAAAAATGCACTGTGTTTTGTCATTTAAATACAACAGGGTAAGGCCAGAAACATCTAGAAAGCAGTGGTCACCATTCTGGCATGGAAAGGCACGTTGCAAGTTCCATGGTTGTGCATCCTTCCAATTTTACATATATAAGAAACCAAACACAGAAGAATCCACAGTATCAGTTTTTGTCAATATTCATCATTCGGGAACAACATTTTTAAGGAGGCGCACAAGTAACTTGGAGAGGGAAACCCTCAAACAGATGCTTGGTGAACACACACCTATGCATTTACACACTAAAAAACTGGCAGCTGCAGATGAGGAAAAGCTGCTAATGGGCAATTCAAATCAGGTCCCCCCCCCCTTTCAGTTCTACAGAAATTATCAAGCAAAAAAAACTTGGAAAATAGAATGGATATCAATCCATTCCTGGATTGTCTAAAAATTCAAGAATCGCAGGACATAGACCAAAAGTTTGAACCTCTGAAACACCAATACCTGCAGTACATAGCAATTTCTCCCTTTACATTACATATGTATACCACTGAACAGCTCCAACTCATAAGAAATTTACAAAAGGACACAAACCTTTTTTTGTACCTAGATGCCACTGGAAGCGTTGTTACAAAACCCGCAAGTTGTAAAAATATTTTATATTATGCACTTTGCTGCCCAGTTCTGTCAACTTCTACAACAACTATTCCTGTAGCAGAGATGATGTCATCCGATCAGAGCACAGCAACAATTCAGAACTGGTTAACCTGCCTTTCCCAGGATTTCATGTACATGTACAAACATAACCTCCAACCCCAGAAAGTAGAAACTGTTTTCAGCTGGGCAATCATCCATGCAACCTTGCATAGGTTCTGTCAGTGTAACATACATATGTACCTGCAGAAATGTCTGGAAGCAAAACCATGTACATTTACTGTGGTGCATGTATGTGCTGCCCACATGATGAAGTTGTTGAGCAGCAAAATTGCAAAGGCTAAGTGCACCAAAGAAACAAAAGCCTTTTTTCTGCATTCGTTAGCACTAGTGCAAAATGCCACCACACTGTCTGAAATCCAATCTTTGTTGAAAGACATGTGCACAGTATTTACTCAAAGAGATGCTTTGTCCATACTTGATGGTCTGAAGGCACTGCAGACAAAAATACAAAACCAGACTGTCTTTGCTGATGTTGATGCTGATTGGAGTGAACCCCCTCTGAAAGACCTAATTCCAGAAACAACTCCAAAGACAATCATTCATGACTCCCCGTTTGCTAAACTATTTGAGAAAACATTACTGGAGGCACAGAATGGACAAGACACTGAGGCAGCTCAAGTGAATCACTATTACTGTCCAACCTTGATTGACATTTTGAAGCCATACTTGGCACCATTGCCATTATGGACTGGCATTATGTTAAAACATCTAGGGAAAACAAGAGATACAAATTCTCAGGTTGAAAATTGGTTCCGAACCACAAAGAGAATTATTCTCAGAAACAAACTCCACAGAAGACCTGGAGATTTTGTACAAATGATGTATAAATTCATATATGGTAGAATGCGTGGTGTGAGTGTTTCTGGAGCTCGCCAAAAGAGAGTCATTGAAAATTAAACTGAGACCTGCAACTCTGAACTACCCCTGAGCCAGGAGGAGAAATGGAAGAAAGGCAGACAGAAAAAAAAGCAAAATCCTACAACCCACCATCAAACATGTCTGGCCTAGAAAGCATTTACATTGCCCCTCCATGGTCTGGGAAGGGACAGATAGCGAGAAGAACAATAGCACTATCAAACACGTGCACAATTGACAACCTGCTATATTTCATTATTCTAGCTATGAAGAACAGACCTTCACTTTTGAGTGAAATTGAGAACAAGCAGGCCCTTGATAAATGCTTCAAGGCATTACTAAAGGTGCATCAGCATTTCCTGCTACGACAGTGGTCCCAGGGAAAAATTTCTTGGCTATGGGAAACATCTAAATGTTTCCGTGAAAAACAGCAGCAGTGGGATCATCCCATCTGCAGTACTTGCACAGTACCACAAGACAGTTTATATGTGATGACCATGACTGTCCCAACCCAGTTAAGGAGTGCCCAGATGACACCACTGCTGTCCTGTAAAGTGTCTACTTAAAATGAAGTCACAGATTTCCATGCACAGAATTGAGGTCATATAAACTGAAATTTAGCTCTACAATTTGAAAGAAAATATAATTTATTTATTGTTTAAGAAAGTTTAAATAATTGCTTTCAACATAAATGTTACAACAGAGACGCCAGAGGCAGAGATAAAAGCAGTAATGGTGGTTTATTGTGACAATCAGCAGAGTAACAGGTAAGTGAATGGTGAGTATGATGAACTTGGAGATGAAAGAGAGGTAATACTTACATTCCTTTTATTGTGTTGCAGGTGAAGGTGGAAGGAGACGCTGGAGATGGATGGCTGAGACACTCACACACAGACAGGTAGGAACACGAGGAGCACTGGAGACGATGGAGATGATGGAGGCAGGTAAGTATAGCGAAGAGAGTCCTTGAGGTAAGCATACAATGGCTGTAGTGCAAACAAGACCGGACAGTGAATGTGTGTGAGTGTGGAGGTTTTATGCTGGTGGTGATCTCTGGTAACATACTTAAGCTTAGTCCTCATAGGAGGATATAATTAGTTTTGGATTATCCCTGGACATGAAATTGGGTTAAAAACTGAGATAATCTTGGGTGCTCGTGGGTATCCATAATAGGAAGTATGGAATAGAACCTGGGGGGGTTATTAACCCCATGTTAATAATGAGACAATGGGCGAATAAAGACACGAAGGGATCATAGGGCGAATTTGGCTGACACTTTTCCATTAGCTAGGAGGGGCATTGGGCGTTTTGCGATTACCTCGACCCTGATGACCAGTGGTCAATTACCCCGGGAAAATGACCGAAAGGACACCGGCACCTCTCCCCTTGGGTTTTAGGTTTCGAGAAGGGAAAAAAATTCCACCACCCCGTCAAAACTCGGGTATCAGATTAACACAATCCATAAGCACAACGGTTTGGCATATTCCCTCGCTCGAAAGCTTGACAGACCTCCTGCACCTAGTAATGGTTGCTAAACCACAATTGGCCTGTGGCGGTTTTCGGGCGTGGCTTAGCGAAGGGTCCATTGGTCCCTCAGACCCAAACGGCCTATCTTGATTATGGGAGATTCCAATATGGCAAGGCTGGCAGTAATTTTTGACGATAGGGTGCAAGTGGAGTGTTACCCCGGGGCACACTGGTTCCATGCCCATGAAATATAGCTCACATGGCAGGTTCATGTTGATCATTTATGTACTAAACTCCAACAAAGACTGTACTTTCTGAGGAGACTGAGACTGTATAGTGTCAGCAATAAAATCATGACTGAGATCTATCAGGCTGTTCTGGAGAGTCGAATCAGGTATGGGATCCAAGCTTGGTATGGTAACCTCTCTGTACAATCAAAAAACAGACTCTTTTATATTGTCCAGACTGTGGGAAGACCATCATCGCTCCAGACATTATATGAGCAGTCTGTGTACAGAGGAACACACAGACACTGGCTGACCCGTCTCACTTCCTACACCCTGAGTATGTGCTTCTGCTTCAGGAAGAAGGTATAGAGTGCCTAAATGTCTAAATGACTTAACCGGGTTATATCTCTTCTGTGCCTCTATTAGAATACTGCATGGCAAGGATAAAGGCCAATGACTGTCCCTGATTAGCACTGATTACACTATAGTATTACTGTTTTATACTATTGATTTTTATTGTTGGTTATTGTTATTTATTGCTAGTTTTATGATATATGCAGAAGTTATTTGCGCAATAATAGTGGCCGGTTTAGCTGTGCAATATGATGTTTTGTCCCCGTGTTTAGATTGTTTAGGTGAGATACATGTGATTGATTGACTTATTTATGTATTGTGTTATTGTGTGATTTGGAAATGCAGGATTCACTAAGCCCAAGACAATTTCCCCAAGGGGACAGTGTAAAGTATATTGTATTGTCTTGTATTATAACCTAGATGTGCTGAGTTTGACAGAAACCTGGATAAAAAAAATAATATCAAATTTAGGACTAAGATAGTTCCTTGTTACGTAATCAGTAATTACTGAATATTAACCTCATTTATAACTATCAACTATGACAAATGATAAAAAATTACCTATTAATTACTAATCACAACGTTATTGTGTCTGAGACGTAATCAATCATCTTTTTTACTCTGAATATATAAAATGCATCATAATTAAGTGTTACTCTGCAGGAAATTATAGTGATCTGGACCATTATTTTAAAATGGACAAATCTACTCAGTACTGATTACCTAACAAGGAACTATCTCAGTCCTAAATTTGATATTACTTACTGATTAGCTGAGAAGAAGATAAGTGTTATCTTTATGGATGATGATTGCTGAGGAGAGGGAGCAGTGGATGAATTTCTGCGTCTCCTGCTGACCGATATAAGGAGATATGCGATATTTGAGGGACCAGACAACCAGAAAAATTTGTCATTGGATGTGAATGGTATGCATTTACAGCATACTGATCCACACTGAAAAATAATTAAGTAATTTGTGCAGCCATAACCAATTTATCACTTGGGTTTAATTGGAATATACATGCATCCATTTACTAAAGCCATATATGGATCTTATCTGAACACTGAAGTACACATTTAGTACACTGCTACACATTTTTTCTCAGAAAGATTGTATAACAGGATTTCTGGAAAAGCCACAGGCCCTGCTACGCTTGCAGATGTTGGAGACCAGCATGTTTATGAAAGACTGAAAGATATAAGGACATTATGGTGGCAAAAAATGTGTGTTTCTATATATAAAATTTATATTGCTAGTTGGGCTGGGCAGTATATCGAATTTATACAATATACCGATATATATATATATATATATATATATATATATATATATATATATATATTTTTTTTAATACGATACAGAATAAGGCAATCGTTTATCGATATATACAGCTTTATATGAGCTGAAAAAAGAAGGGACAGTGAATAATACATTTTGTTTAAACATGAGTCATGCTTAAAGGGTCATGAAACCCCCCTGTTTTCCCCTGGTCATTCACACCTCTGAGCTGCAAAAACTCTGTAAAAATGGGCGCATATAGCTCTGGAAAAGTGGGAGTGTAGAGGGGGAGAAGAGGGGAGAGAACAACCAATGAAGCACAGACATACAACACACTCATTATACAGAATAATGAATATTAATATATGAGCACGGAGAGAATGACAACAAACTCCCAAGCACAAGGGAGAAATGTGAAAGAATATTTAACAGGGCTAATAATAGGCTACTTTAATTACATTTACGAGCACTGCAGTCTCAAAATCAGTCTTTTAGAATAATCGTGTCGTCGTGTTCAGATAGGCTACACCACTGTATCAGTGTCCAGTTTGCACATATAATTCATTTGAAGAAGACTTGATGAAATATGTGTGCATAACTACACCGTGCTGGTTAATGTTTGGTGAAGGAGAATGTGTGAAATGAAAACTTTAAACACGGATACTTTATTCTGTATGAGCTATGAGCACCGTGGCTAGTGTTATTAAACTCATTGTGGAGCTCCGTGCTGAAACCGAGCATATGCGTTCTCCGCGTGTATATCATAATAACAGTTGTATTTTTCATGTGTTCGTATTCAAACTCCAGTTCTGACTGCATCGCGAGCAAAATACAAACACCACACTTGCTGCTGTGCTGAGGGAAACAAATCCTACGGTTCGCGTGTTTGAATGCAGAGGTGAATGAACAGCACATACTTTTGTGACATTTGAATTCTCCATTGTAATGCGATCTCATGCAAACATATTTTCCATTTGTGCTGGTAGATTACAGCAAAACAATCCACATGCACACAAACCTCTGCTCTGGTCGCATCGCTAGAAAACACATTGTGTTGAAGCACTGAGGAAACGAGCACCAATGATATGTCTCTGAATGACAAGAGAACGAGGCGAGAGAAGTGATACTTCTTCATGCATAATACCGCAATTATAATCTTATGCATACTACAGCGCAGTGATTAGATTAAATGAGCTTTATGTCATGAATATATGTCGAGAATCGTTCGAAACGGTCTACGTCAGCATGTTCGATCATGCCCATACTTGGGCCGAAAGTACACGATTATGTCAGATTTTGTGACGTTGCTCCGACTCAGCTTTTGAAAATGGAAGACAGAAATCGCTCTGAAAAATGAAAAAAAACTATCTTTCACTTATGAATAAAATTAATGAGTACCTTTAGTGTTTTCACTAGGGATGTCCCGATCACGTTTTTTTGCCCTCGAGTCCGAGTCATTTGATTTTGAGTATCTACCGATCCCGAGTCCCGATCCGATACTTCTATAATACATGAAAAAGAATAAAGAAGAGCGAAAAAACAGATCCAGGAACAGTGCTTTTCAGGTTTTCACGTACAGAAAATGGATAAAGTAATCAAATATAAAATATCACTGCTTATTATCTTTACTGTATAAAATAAATAAAGATTAATCATTATTGAAGTTACAAAAACTATTCAGTCAAGAGCAGTGAGTGATTTCTTTGTTATTTGTTGTTTGATTTAACATTAAAAACAGGCAGCAGGAATAGTTTTCTTCCTCTTTAAGACATGCACAATCCATACTGTTACACATGCGCTGTCTTTCTCGACTAATATACGTTCACTTAAGACATAACTGACTATGAACTGACTAGGATACTCACTAAGACGGGCATGTTGACATCATTTTTGTATGAATTTGTCCGCTGAAGCGCACGACTTGAAAGAGAACTCAGTATTTGCGCACTGACTGAAATAAGCGTGTGCGCGCTTCGGAGCGCACACAAATCTTCTCACAGGTCGTGCGAGTTCTCTTTCGCGTCTTGTTCTTGAAGGTTTAAATCAGCAAGGCTTAAATTAGTTAGTTTAAACACAGACAGCAACGTGTGCTGTTCAGGTCTCACCTGTATCAACACCCGGGTGATGACGGCGTAAATGACTGGACATTAGAGCAGACGTCACTCGCATTGAACAGTTTACAAAGAGTGTCCACGCTTTCTGATTATCGTTGTTGTAACATTTTGCGCATCCATCGACTGAAACATATATTATTTTAACTCTGTCTGTTTTCCACGTTGCTATTTTAAACAAACCATATTAACCAATAGATGCGTCATCATTCGAGATGGACCACGGTGCAAGTGCGTACCTAACCGTAAGTGAGGAACTGTACGGTTCGATTTTTTACTGAGAACAGTTGCACCCCTAATACATATATATCCGAGTCCTGATCGGGAGGTAACGTCCGATTCCGATCGAGTCTGAACCCACGTGATCGGGCCCGATTTCCGATCACGTGATCGGATCTGGACATCCCTAGTTTTCACAGATGTGCAGCCTATACATATCTGTTCACAGATCAAAAAAAGTGTTCTGGGGTTTCATGACCCTTTAATAATAAGGGCTTTAAAAGTAACAAGTAAGACTAAGATAGTTAACGCGTAGGGGAGAGTGGGGTAAAGTGAGACACTTTTTACATTTGCTCCCCTCTAAGCGAGCTAAAATGATATATCAGTAAAATTTACACATTTCCCATTAATTCAGGATGTTTCCTAGCCATAGAAATGATCAGAATGTATTCAGGACGAAGGTCAGTGAAAATATGATTGTTTTAAAAAAAGTCGACTTGTGTCTCACTTTACCCCAGCTTAGGGGTAAACCGAGACAGACCAGAGAAATCAAGGGGGTAAACTGATCCACTTACGTTTTCCACTCTGAAACTACCATAACAACACATGTTGTAACAGTTCGAATCCTGACAGCTAGCTTGACAACCACACATTCCAGAACTAATGTTGGACTAGTAACAGAATCATGGGGATTGGTCAATTAAGCAATTTTTTTTTTCTAAACACTTTTCTAACTCTGAACAAAATCAAATACAACATAATATAATTCAAAATATTTTAATTAACATTCAAATGACAGATAGAACCAGTTAGATTAGAACACAGTCTGGGGGTCAGAACACCTGATGCGATTGCTCAGTCAGTGCGGTTCATTTGAACATATGTGAACGCTGCCCTAAAAAGGACAGAATCCTCACGCATGTCGGTTTTTCTTGTCATAGTCGCGAGTTTGCCCATCACAGGCATCAGACGCGCGTCTCGTTTGTGTGGGTGGATTCCTGCCGCTGTTTTGACTACTTTACACATTTTATGAGCTCTTCACGAGTTCCCAGCTGGCCAAAGTACCATCTCACACAGGCTACGCACTGCTATGCACACACAACGAGCGCATTTACCTCAGCACACAGCATTGTTTGGGATTTTTGTTAAGTTCCGGTTCAAAATAGGCAATACGTCATAAAATCTGACCAATCACATTGTGAATGTATCCCTATGCCTCAAGGTTCAGTATCTTTTGGTTCGGTGATAAAATTGCCAATCTGAACGCTAATTGGACCAGGACTAAATGTTTTTTTTTTTTTCTTATTTGGTCCGGACCAAATTAACTAACCAAATCGAACTACAAGTGTGAACGCACCCTTAGAGCCAGCTAGTGTCTGGAGGTCAGAGCAAAGCACAATCAGAACCAGCTAGAACAGCCTGGGACTCAGAACACAGGACTAGACCCACCTGTATTAGAACATCAGCCTACTGTCATACTCTACAACTAGGCCTACTCTACATTCCAGCCCTGAAGGTTACAGGGAAAGATGAGGAGTTGCTCTCTCCATCTCTCCAGGCCTTTTAGGTTGAGGCAGTTTCTTTACCACAACATGTGCCACATCATTCTCCTCGAGGGGTGTTTTGCCCCAGAGGTTGTCTTCCTGATGTTTTGCCTTGGCATGATGGCTTTTCTACAATGTTTATGACATTAAAAATAAAACATATGCAATGTACTATTACATTAAAATATTTTTAAGACTAAATTTAACTTGTGCCTCATGTCTCACTTTACCCCAAAGCATTTGTCTCACTTTACCCCACCACTACATTTTAGAAAAAAACTATCTCTCTTAGCAATTCAGGCTAATCTTCAGCTAGCATCATCACATGGTTTTATATGTTGATAGTTCATCAACATGTATGATATAAGTTTTTCTACCTGAATCAGTCTGCTTTGGCACGACAGTTGATTAAGTTGACCGCAAGAAAATTTACTTTTACATGCAAAAACAATATTTTTGTGAAAAAAACATGCTTAGCACAGCACCATGAGGTCCTCTCCTTCATGGCCAAGAGGAAATGTGAGGGGCTTGAAAACATAATTGTCACATAACCACAAATGTGTTCCGTTGCAGAGATACAGGGGGTGTCTCACATTACCCGATGTCTCACATTACCCCACTCTCCCCTATAGTTTAAAGCGGCTTGCCCCGTCAGATGCTCTGACAGATTCATGTGCTGACAGATATTTGCACTGTTTAATGCTTTTGTGATGTGATTTCCTCAGCGCATAACTTACATTCCAGAGATACATTCTCCATCTGTAAATGTTAGAAAGTCATGCAAATATTTCCATTTTGCTGTCAGGAGTGGACAAGCCTTCAGCTTGCAAATCTCCGCTAAACTTTATAGACTTCCGTGAACAAGCACAGCTGGAGCGCAATAGAATAGGATTGCCGGAATTCAGACTAAAATATACATTTTGCTAAAATGTTTGTCATTAAACAACGTATGTGCCATATGCATGAATTTAAAACCTACAAGTAAATGTATAGCATTAAATTTAAAGTGACTTTTGAAATGGGGCAATCAAAATATATGCTAAAGCTAATTACGCTTTTGTTTTTATTTTCATTTTTAGTTTAGTGAAATTAACTTCTGCTTTAAAAAGCATTATTTTTATTTTTAGATTGTAATGTAACAGTACTAGAATGTAATGTAATTTTCTGTAAATTTCCCTTTTTGCACATATTTAACAGACATCGTTACATTCACTATATTGGTTTTAATAGCTTTCAATGTGAACATTGTTTGTAGTACAACATTACACAGAACGTGTAATAAGATTATTTTTTAAAGAAATACAGATTTTTTCCCTAAATGCAACTAGAAAAATGCTAAAATAAAATAATAATAAAAAATACCGAGATATATACAGTATATCGCTATTTAGCCCAAAAATACAGAGATATGATTTTTTGCCCATATCGCCAAGATCTAATTGCTACTCAATTTTGTTTTTTTGTTTTTTTTTAACTTAGATACAAGATGCAGAGACGATCGTACAAGCAAGAGAGGTGATTCTCCAAGCTTCAGAGATACTCACAGTGCTGGGCACATTGAGCCAGATCTCATCCATGGATGAGAGGGACAGCCTAATAAACCACTCTATCCATCAGTATGTTGATGGACGGGTACATTCAAGAGTAAGTGATGACAAACATTGGGTCTCCTTCACTAAGCATGGTATCTATGAATTTGTGCAATATGATATGAATTAGGCCAAAATTTTCGAAATTCAAATGTGTGTAAAATTATGAGTAGTATACGCAGTTATTAGTTAATGAGACCCATTGTATTTTCCATTGTGAGTGAAGTGAGTGCTGATATATAGGTTTTACATTTTAAAACTTGCATGTGATGTTTCATTTTCCAGATTCATGGAAGGGCTGAGCACACTCAAACTGGCTGAGGCCATCCAAGCACATCCAGAACACTTCAAAGCCCTGTTCGTTGAAAACACAGAGAAGATAAGTGCTCAGGACTTGATCAATCTATTCCAGCCTGTGCTTTCTGTAGTAGGAATTAGTCGGCAACGAGAGGAAAGCAGGGTGCTTTGCTATTGGAGAGATTGGCTAATTGACATCGAAGGTACTTTAATTCTAGCAGCACTGAATTCTAAATTTGGGATTGTTACATAATTTTGTTTTGGGGTCACTTTGGGTAATTATTATTAGTAGTAGTATTTTTTACAGTAGTTGTATAATTAAGGTGCTTTAACAAAACACAATGTAAGCTCTTGATGTAATTTATTTATTGATTGATAAGAAGCTTGTTGAGAATTTAATGACTTGTGCGGTCTGTATCATAGTAAGTGGTCCATTGCCCTGTTTCCACCTAGTATTGTGATGCATTTATAGGGATTTGAAAGTAGTCAGACAAAACACCAGTGTTTCCAGAAGGAAATGTTTGTCTTGTGGTTCCTGTGATCACTTGGAATTAAAGAAACATACATTAGTCTAACTTTGTCTGCCTGGTTTATGTGTTGTGATTTTCAAAAAAACATTTTATAGATACGCATCATTAGATTTGAGATTAACCATGGTACAAGTGCGTGCTGAACCATGGAGAACGGTACAGTTTGATTTATTTACCTGAGATCTATTACCCTAGTAGGCAACAGTACTTGACCGTACCTTTAGGTTCCAAGTGTTCAGTAAAACCAATATAATGGTCAAGCTCTAATTTTAATAGATCTAGAATTGTTGGTAACACACTATGAATCATTAGTTAAGCATTAGTAAATAATTAATAATTTATAAAGAATTAATAAACATTAGTAAGCAGTTTATAAACACAGCTATAAATGCTTTTTTCTTGATTTATAAGCTGTAGTGAACTTCATGTGGACATTCATGAGAGGCCTGCATCTTTGTCAGAACTTCAGAGGAGTGGTTACTGGCATGTACACTGTTCACATCAGATGTGCTTGTCTCATTTCAAGAGATGAAAATGGCATCACCAGGGATGTCTTTTAAAGCATTTGTTAAAATGCTTGATTAGAAAACACTTCTCTTTGGTAGAGTAAGTATTTTGTTTTGTTAATTTGTTTTCTCATTAACCATTGCCCATTAAAATGACAATGTTCTTTGAAGGTAGTAGAAAACTTTGCATGTATAGATTTAACTACTAAGATATTTAAAGTCTCCGTGAACCGGAAGTTGCAAATGACTTTTCTTCATTATTGTGACGTATTTCCAAGTGAAACTGGATATTGAATAGAGCCTTTACACTAGCCTTAACCAAAATGTTAAACAAACTATCCTTTATGACTATCCTTTTAACTCTTTGGAGATTAGAAGTATATAAGGAGTGCTTGATGAACAGTGTGTATCAAAGTTTCTAAATAAACTTACACCAGGAAATTTTTATTTCATTTTAAGGCAGTGTTTGATCAACAGGTAAGCATGTTGAACCAAAACATTTAAAGAGAAGTTGTAACTGTCTGTAATAACACAAACACACACATTTGAAATATATTATATACTAAGTGATACAAATGAGCGAACTGAGTAGTGTATATATATATATATATATATAGGGTTGGGCAAAAATACAACAAAATGTATTTTAAAATAAAATACCAAATAGCTTAATTTTTATGGAAGCTTATGTGTAGCAATATTCAATTTGAAATGTAATATGCAAAATGGCAATGCATTTCTGTATTTAAATTTACATTTTACATACCATATGTGCAATGTTTGGAGCAAAATGATAATTCAAATTCAATAATATAATTTACATTTGCTATTTCCTACACTACTTTTAACATATAATTTAAACATATATTTTAATGCTTTATAAGTTGCAAAATTAAAATGAAAATGTATTACAGAAATGATTACATATGTAATAATAATAATAATAATTCCTTACATTTATATAGCGCTTTTCTGGGCACTCAAAGCGCTTTACATATCAAAGGGGGAATCTCCTCAACCACCACCAATGTGCAGCATCCACCTGGATGATGCGACGGCAGCCATATTGCGCCAGAACGCCCACCACACACCAGCTTATTGGTGGAGAGGAGACAGAGTGATGAAGCCAATCAGTATATGCGGATGATTAGGAGGCCATGATGGACAGAGGCCAATGGGCAAATTGGGCCAGGATGTCGGGGTTACGCCCCTATATGTTTAACACATTCAAGCAAAAATTGTAGCAAAATGATCATTTAAATGCTATTTTTCTTAATTGCATTTGCACTCAGTGCGATTGCATTTTCATTAAATGTCCCACAATGCATGTAGCAAAATTCAATGTGGATTCGAAAATGCATTTCGAGCCGATCACGTCCCCACCCCGCCCTGTCAATCATTGCATTAAGGCGGCGCCAGGTGTTGGATATGGAAGCATATGTGTAGCAGAATTCAATTTGCAATGTAATAAGCAAAATGGCAATGCAATTCTCTATTTAATTTACATTTTTCATTACCATTATGTGCAAAGTTGGTGTAAAATGAAAATGAAATTATATAATTTTCTTTTGCCATTTCCAATAGTAGTTTTAATATGTAAATTACATACTCATTTTAATGCTTTATAAGTTGCGAAATTAAAATGAAAATGTATTACTCAAATTGATTTGGTAGGTGTCGCTGTCCAAGCTATAACAGTAGCAAAATGATCATTTCAAATGTTATATGTCCTAAATGCATTTACTCACATGGTTAGGACACTGAGGATTGCATTTTCATAATAAACCATGGGATATTTGTAGCAAAATTCTGTGTGGATTTCAAAATGCATTCTGAGCCAAAGATAAAGCAAAATTGTAGCAAAGATGTGATTTAAATGACTTTTTAAAGGTGGCCTCGAATCAAAAATTGAATTTTCCTTAGCATAGTTAAATAACAAGAGTTCAGTACATGGAAAAGACATGCACTGAGTTTCAAACTCCATTGTTTCCTCCTTCTTATATAAATCTCATTTGTTTAAAAGACCTCCGAAGAACAGGCGAATCTCAACATAACACCGACTGTTACGTAACAGTCGGGGACTCCGCCCCCAATATTTGCATATGCTCATGATCCAGGCCAGGCGGAACCGCCCAGCAGAATCATCGGAAGTTCTGCAGGCAGAGTGAAGAAACAAGCCAAGCGAGGATAACAGCGAAAATGGCAGATCATGGAAATAAATGTTATGTTCCAGGCTGTGCAGGGGATGTGAAAACTTTTCATAGTCTTCCTCCAGAAAAAAAACTGTCAAAAGGCATGGCTGATGTTTATCTATAACCGGATACCGGAACAATTTAACTCAAAGTTGTTAGTTTGCTCTGCCCATTTCACCGCGGACAGCTTTTCTAACCTGGGACAATATCAAGCAGGCTTCGCTCAGCGTTTGACACATAGGTTTGACACTGAAGAAAGGGGCAATTCCAACTATATTCCCGCAAGCAGTAAGTAGTGCTTTTATCCACATCTTGGCTGTAGAAACTATTTCTGATTAACGTTAAATGTAAAGTTTCTTAGTGAGCTAACAACATTAACGACCATGTACCCAGTGTTGTCTAGATCCAATGCAAGATGCTAGTACAGTAACAAATAGCAAAGTTTACGTAACTACTATTAACGGTGAGGTTAAAATTTATTACTGTCTTTGTTATATAAATCTATAACATAACCGTAGATACATATGCCAATTCTCTTTTGTTGGATATAATTATAATTTGACCTATATTTAACCAACAACACATTACACCGAAGCTAACTATGTTAGTTTATTTGCTTACAGATAGCTACAGATACTCGATCCTTCTAGCTAACTTTCTACACCGTTCAAGCTGAAACGATAGTCATTTGACAAGACATTTAGTCACTTTTTTCAAATATTTTTATTTTTGAGAACTTGTATGACTTGTATGCGTACACCTGTGGAAAAAGATATTTATAGACGATGTAAGTTCTTGTTACTAATAGCTAAATCGTAATCACACTACAGCAGCTGAGTAGTAAACATGACACTGCTTTTTTGGAATGTCTTCTATGCTTTACTTTGGTTGGCTAAATAAATCAAATTTAAAATCATATCGGTAATGTCAATATATTAGAAACAAATTTTCGCGCTACACAGTTCGTTGTTTAGAGTTGTTATTGCAAAGTGAAGAAGCTATCATTGTAAAACCATACAGCGACACATTATTACAATTAATTTTTTTTACAATGCTAAAAACAAAGTTGCAAATACTGACGTTATGAGTTATAGTGTAAAGTTAACGCTATATGCTAGTTCCATTGACGTAACAGTTACGTTTTGCAGGTTCATACTGAAAATAAAGACTAACTTACCACTCAGAAACGTCTATGGCCAATCGCAACAAAATTGGTTGTTCCTCTACATCTGCATCTTCGTCAGAAACAGGCTCAAACATATAAGGTTGAATACCAAAACTCTCCATCGTTCACGCCGTACAGTACAGATTTGTTCGCTATCAGTGTGAGCTACTGGAAGGAGCCGAACAGTGAAACAGCCAATCAGAGCGGAGAACCATATTACTATTCATGAGCCTTCCAAATAAGGCAAAAACAGACCTTTTCATTCTAGGGGCTATTTGTGGGGTTATAAATGGAGCTGTAAAACCATATCTGCAAAATTTTCGACCATAAAAAAGCCACATACCCTCTATGTAGATATCAGGGAACAATTTAAAATGTTTTTTCAAATCACTCAAGGGCACCTTTAAATGATACAGTTACTCTTTACAGAAGATAAGTGTTCATTTGAGACTACTGAGAACATTTCAGTATCAAACTCTCACAATTATATAGCCTCATAATTATCTCACAATGTTGAAATTTTGATGCATCATTTATTGCTTATATTTTTGCCTTGCCATTGTGATATGGTGATTAAGTTCTCAAAGTTATTATATTGTTAATAGTATTTTTCTAATATTATAAAATTGTATTTAATTCATTATATGTGTTTTTGAGAAGTAAAGTCTGTTTTGTGCATTTCCTAAATTAATTATTTTCATTTGGCATACCTGCGTCATGACGTCATCGCACGATAGTTGGTGCGCGCCTGTGATGTGCTTCATTCGTTGCAAATGAAGAGACGAGAAGCCATCACAGCAGACTCTATCTTCTTTAATTTTACTTCTTTCCAGGTAACTGCGAAGTAAAATGCACAAAACACACTTTCAGTTTCAGTATAAACACTGTCTAAAGTATAACGAGCAAGTTGTATGTGTTCTAAGCTGTTATTTTGTACTTTACAAAAACTTGTCGTGAGTCCAGACGTGGTTGAGCACATGATTAGCATGTGCTCCGCGATTAGCGCGAAAGCCCGCCTATATTATAATGTTTAAAATAGAAATATAATTCATATATATATAGAGATATTGTTGTTTTAGCGTTATGAGATATCTTCATTTTGCATATATGGTTGTTTAATTCATGGTTATTTGCATTACATTTGACAATATATGTGACGAGTGAATTTCATATTCAATATAATGCATCAGAATGAACTGGGAATATTGTTCATCTTCTAAATGTATTTATTTTGACATAAATTCATGTTATTATTTAGATAAAGGTTAAAGGTTAAATACTAGTGATGTCAAATATATATATATAGAGAGAGATATTTAATATATATAATATGCGTTTGAGTGTCACTTGGTGGATTCTGATGATGAAAAATATTGTTGCTCATGTTTATACCCAGTCATTGCTGTACAAATGTGCAAGTCATACATGTGTTGACCACTGTAATGTGACAAACTTTTGTTATATGCATTATTGATTCATTCGTTGCAAATGAAGAGACGAGAAGCCATCACAGCAGACTCTATCTTCTTTAATTTTACTTCTTTCCAGGAGTGTTACACCATCATTTGTGTCAGTTATTTACAGTATGCACTGTAACCGTTCATCTGTGAGAAAAATCAGTTTTATACATCAAACTCAGCACTACACTAAAACAGGTGTGGTTATGTTTAATGATTCTGTGAATTCTGTTTAATGAGTGTGATGAATTTAAGTATTTTTCTAATAAATATTTCTACTGTTTCTTTACATTCACGTTAACTCATTGTCATTTCCACCACACCCTGTCATTTCCACCACCACCCTGTCATTTCCATCACCACACACATTTTTAAAAAATATTAAAAAAGTTCTCATCACACATTAAAAATGTATCTACGATTTATGAGATCATGCTCTACTTAATATAAAAATTAAAGTTATTTATTTTCTAATAAGCTCTTACCCAAACCAATATTAAATTTCAGAGTGTGACAGGTGTACAGTTCAGCATTTGGTCCTTAGAGCAGTTGAGTTATCTCATTGACAAATGTATAATTAATGTAAATTGTGGAAAAACTGGTAAAACTAGTTAAAAAAGTGATCTTAGACAATTCTTGAGTGACATAAATTATTCTATTTTTAAATAACAGCGGTATATTGAGATGTGGTGGAAATGACATTTGTTCATTGCGGGTCGGAAAAACTGTAAAATATTAACAATTTCTCTTGTAATCTAAGTTTGTCCTCTTACAGATCTTAAAACTAGAGATATTATTTAAACATACGAGAATGTGTTACGTGGCTTTTGAACAAGTTTTTTTTATTCAACTTCACAAGGCTAAAAGTGCACCTAGTTGAAGAAACGCCCATATATAAAAAGCAATCATACTTATAACGTTAGGGGGTCGTACTGACGACGTTGTGAGATGGTAATCTGAAGGTATTGAAATTACTGGCATGCGACGTTGTAGTTACGTTGTCAGTTAGAAGTCATGAAATTACCAAAAAGTATGAATACATTACGTAACTGTTACGTCGTGTGTTAGCTGGGAGGCTGCTATACGGTCATTTCAGCGCTAATGTGTGCACTTAGGATTTATTACGCATTTAGGAGAGTATTGCAAGAAGCTTCTCACATTAATCTTACTTTGGAAAAAAATAAATAAATGCAATCATGATTTTCATAACAAATTATGTTATAATTATAGGCTTAAATACCTTGGTATCCGCTTAATGCTATCATCAATGGTATAATTAATTCAGTTCAAATTTATTTGGTTTGTCATGATTAATTTGTGTCCATAATAAGTAAAATAAAAAAATAAAAAATCTTCTAACAAGAATAAACACATATGAACAATTATTAAATTATTAATGCCTCATGTGCATCATACGTTCTCTAGAATTGATTTCTTTTTGGTAGATAATAAATTGTTACATTGTATTACCTCATGCACTTATCACACGTTAGTGGTCTCTGATCATGCCCCAGTATCTATTGATATAACTTTGCCTCCTAACAGATCGTCACCCTCACCCTGGAGATTCAACTCCTCCAGACTGTCAGATAGTGCATTCAAAGATTTCCTTTCCTCGCAAATTAATTTTTACCTCGAATTTAATCAGACTCCAGACATTAGTAGCCACACCTTATGGGAGGCTTTCAAAGCATTCATTCGCGGCCAGGTAATTTCTTATTCCTCACACGCAAGGAAAACCGTTAGACTTAAACTGTCTACAATAACTGATGAACTGTCTAAGTTAGATGTCTCTTATGCCCCTTCCCCTTCGTCTGCTCTCTATGCTAAAAGAGTTCAATTACATTCAGAATTTAACCTTCTGTTGACAGATCTAACAGAAAGACAACTTAGGCAATGTAGACAGAATTTTTTTGAGCATGGAGACAAGGCTGGGAAGCTCCTGGCTTATCAGGCCAGATCGGCTAGCTCTTCAAGATGGATTTCGAGTATCAAATCCCCAACAGGTGAATTAGTTACGGAACCAGCTGGAATTAATTTGATATTCTCCGACTACTATTCTAGACTGTACACTTCAGAAAGCCCTCCAAATAGTTCTACGAATTTAGATCTCCTCAACTCGCTTGAATATCCCACAATTGATGAAAACACTGCTAAGTATTTAGGCGATCTGGTTACAGAATCAGAGATACAGGTAGCGATTAATTCCATGAAACTGGGAAAATCTCCTGGCCCTGATGGCTTTACTGTTGAGTTTTATAAAGCTTTTGCTCCCCTTTTAGTTCCTATTTTAACAAAGATTTTCAATGATTCATTTAAAGAGGGGCACCTTCCTCCTACTTTATCTGAGGCTTCTATTTCTTTGCTTCTTAAGAAGGATAAAGATCCTACCTCCTGCGGTAGTTACAGACCAATATCACTTTTGAACGTAGATTTTAAAATTCTGGCTAAAGTTTTAAGTTTCCGCCTTGAACGTGTATTACCATCTTTAATTTCTCATGACCAGACAGGCTTCACCCCAGGAAGACACTCATTTTTTAACCCTCTGGAGTCTGAGGCTGATTTGGGGCCTGGAGAAGTTTTGACATGCCCTGACATTTGTGCTTTTTTCAGTTGTTCATAAACATATTAATGACACAAGTGTCATTACACTGTATTCAGCACAAACTAGGCTACCATAATATGTGAGGAACATGTGTGTACATGTTTGTGTTTTTGAAGGAATAACGTTTATGCGTGGTTACTGAAAAAACAAAAAACTTAAGTCACTGATATAAGGCCAATAAAAGTATATTAAATCTGTGTTCACAAGACTTTTGGGTATTGAAGGTTGTAGACTAGAGTTTTTGCTTCAAAATTATGTAAAAATTATGCTGACTACTCTTTCATTTATAACAATATACTGATTTAGTTTTTGTAAGACACTTTTTGCCAAGAAACACGGTATGCGAGGAGGCGTGAATCTCCATGAATAATGGCTCATTCTCACCTGTGAAGACAAAAGAATTGAATAGTAATGACCTGAAATGACTTGCATATTAATGAGGCATTTCAGTCAGGTAGGCTGTGAAAAAAAACTTCTGTGATGTCTCAAGCTCATCATGGTATATGAAACATACAGAAAAATTTTATTACAATATAAAATAATGGTTTTATATTATACTTTAAAATATAATGTATTTCTGTGATGCAAAGAGTCTGAATATAGGCTTTTAGTTTAAAAGCATGCACATTTGGAGAAATATAGGATTCTCATATGTTTATGTCAATTTTCTATACAGAGGAGTTATTTTTTATTTAATATTCATTGTTATCTCTATGAGCGCTGGTGTTTGCAATTCATACTGCAGCCGGAGGGCGCTCTGTGCATTTTAGTCCACAAATTCACCTAAGAAGAAGACAATATTCCATGAATGGTGTTTACCAATTCATACTACAGCCGGAGGGCGCTAAAGAAACAAAAACTCACTTAAAACTTATCAATAGAAGAAAACAAATAGGAATTTACTGAATGTCTTCCAGAGATCGCTAACCATGGCTTTTTCATCCAGATAAACAATTTTCAAGGCAATAAATACACGATTGAGATGATGAATGCATGTGTTGTCTCTGAATTTGCCTGTGAATAGCGCTGGCTCCGTGGGTGTGGCCGCATTAGTGGGTAATGAGCTGAATCACGGACTTCTGACATGGCTCTCTTTTCATACAGATTACATAAACACAGAATGTTTGTTTTCGATTTGACTTGCACGATTTAAAACCTGACATTTCAACGTTTTGTTAGACATAAGTATGAATTTTTTGTGATTAGTATTCACTAAGTTACAGTTCATTTTCTGAGAACTATCAGATTGGACTTCGTTCAGAGGGAGATGAGAGATCACGCATCATGTTAGTTTTCTTTATTTTACAAAAAGCACAACATTTTGTTTTTACTCTGAGTGTATACAAATAAAAGGAGATATTCTATAGTTTCAATTGATGTATTACTTATGTCTCTATGACAAAAAATGACAGAGTATTTTAAGTCTGTTTTGCTGCAATGTGAAAAAAAACCTGCAAAACGCGCCGGCGCGTTTTTAGACCTCAGAGTGTTAACACGAGGAGGCTTCTCAACATTCTGCTTTCCTGCCCATCTGATTCACCTGAAATTATTGTGTCTCTAGATGCTGAGAAGGCCTTTGATAGGGTGGAATGGGGTTATTTGTTTTTTACTTTGGAAAAGTTTGGGTTCGACCCTAATTTTATTGCCTGGATTCGACTTCTTTACTCCTCTCCTATGGCATCTGTACATACTAATGGTGTACGCTCTCCCTTTTTCTCTCTCCAGCGTGGGACACGACAGGGATGTCCCCTGTCTCCCTTAATTTTTAATCTAGCCATAGAACCTTTAGCTATCTGGCTCCGTAGCCATGATGGATTCAAGGGAATTTCCCGTCATGGCCTAGTTCACAAGCTCTCACTTTATGCTGATGACCTCTTGTTATTTGTCTCAAACCCTGCTGCCTCTCTGCCACCAGTTCTGGATATCCTAGACAAATTTGGACAACTATCTGGCTACAAGATAAATTTACAAAAAAGTGAACTTTTTTTTGTCAACTCTGAAGCTAAACAACTTCCACGATCACTTTTACCCTTCAAGATTGCCTCTGATGGTTTTAGATATCTGGGGGTCTTTTTTACAAGTTCATTTAATAATTTATTTGCAAAAAAATTTCAACCGCTTGTGGACAAATCCAAACTGGATATGGGTAGGTGGGCCTCTCTCCCTTTATCCCTTGTAGGTCGCATTAACCTTGTCAAAATGGTTATTCTGCCTAAATTTCTATATTACTTTCAACACATACCTATTTGCATTACTAAATCTTTCTTTACTGGCTTTGACAGTCTTTTGCGTTCATTTCTATGGGGGAATAAACCCGCTCGCCTCAAGAAATCAATTCTACAACTTCCTAAAGCTAAGGGAGGCTTTGCACTCCCCAACTTTCAGCAGTATTACTGGGCTTGTAACATCAATAAACTTCTCTTTTGGAACAAGGATACCTACTCTGACAGTTGTCCTCCTTGGGTGCATACAGAAACTTCATCAATGAAAAGCACGCTCTATTCTGTTGTGTGTTCTCAACTGCCCTTAGTTGTAAACAGAGTCTCGGATAACCCAATAGTCACTAGCTCCCTTAAAATTTGGGTCCAATTTAGGAAACACTATGGTTTACATAGAGGCTCTACCCAAATGCCCATCCTCAACAATTACTTTTTTCCCTCTTCTAACTCGGATCCAGCATTTCGCCTTTGGTCATCTAGTGGCCTTATCAAGATTAGTGACCTCTATGACAATGGAGTATTTGTCTCTTTTTCTTTCTTATCTCAAAAGTATAACCTACCCAGTCATCATTTATTTCGGTTCTTTCAAATCAGACACTTTATACAGAAGCAGTTTCCTCATTTTCCTAACCGTCCCCCTGAAACACAAATTGATCACTTTCTTGCTTTAAATGCCAGCCACAGGCATGTAATCTCAGTTATTTATAATTTAATAAATTCTATTAGTTCGGACCTTAATGACACTCTTAAAGATACCTGGGAGCAAGACCTTGGCATTACTATTACAGAGGATCTATGGCATAACATCTTGAACCAGGTACACTCTTCTTCTTTATGTGCCAGGCATGGCTTAATGCAATGTAAAATACTATTCAGAGCTCACTTAACCAATGCCAAACTGGCAAAAATCTTCCCAGACAAGAGTGCTCCCTGCAACCGTTGCAAGCAGTCACCTGCCAACCATCTGCATATGTTTTGGACGTGTCCACAGCTAGTAACTTTTTGGACCAATGTATTTGAGACACTTAAAAAAGCTCTCAACACTAATATTGACCCTGACCCATTCATAGCCCTTTTTGGGGTCTCCCCTAGGCCTGATCTGGTGGCCCGAGATCGTAAAGTTATTGCTTTTACTACAATCTTGGCCAGGCGGGCTATCCTTCTTAAGTGGAAGCATGTTTCTCCTCCAACATATGACCGGTGGATACAGGACATTTTCTACTGCATTGGGCTTGAAAAGTTAAGATGCTCACTCTCTGGTTCACTTAAAACTTTTCACAAGACCTGGGATCCCTTCTTAAATTACATTAAGGGTTTACCTTGCACACCTGTAACTAGCAGTGATACATAATTTTCATTCATCAGAAGGATCTTTTTGGAAGGAACTTTAAGAAATGTATTTATTTTATTTTATATATGTATGTGTGTGTGTGTATGTATATATATATATGTGTGTATATGTAAGTATATGTGTGTATGTATGTATGTATATATATATATATATATATATACACACGTATAATTATTTTTATTTTTTTCATGTTTACCTTTTTTTTTTTTTTCTTTGACATTGATTTTGGGGAGGGGGATCATGTAAGGGGTTAATAATGGACAACATTTTGTTTACTGTTTCATGATGTCCTATTCTGTACTGTCCCTAAAAACCAATAAAAAAGATTGGGAGTAAATTATTAATGTATTATTAATTATTTTTAACTAGCCTATCTTGAAATTATCCAAGCAGCGTTTTGCACTCAGATGTGACGGCGAAATTACCTAAATGTGATTACAGAATATATTTAAATTAATTATCCATCAAATTGTCATTTTCTCCTTACAGTCTTGCGAGTTAACAATAATGCCCAGTAAATTACTTTGTGAACAAAGAAGACATTTTGGCATTAGACATTAAAAATGTAAAAGTTTTACCTTACAAATAGAATTTAGTTTCATTCATTTTAAAATTCGTCACCGGAGTGAATGGGAACATGATTTATTGAAAATATTAGAAAATATAAGTGGTTCTTAAGTCAGTACTTTTTTAATGGCTTGTCAACTTTCCATTCCTCCGCTGAACTAATCAATTCTCTTTCCGGCTCAGACTGCATTGGTTTAGCGTATGGGTCTGTCACGTGATTAAGAAACGACTCAAAAACCCGAAAGACTCATGAAAAGAACTAATCAACTCTCTTTCTGTCTCAGACTGCATTGGTTTAGCGTATGGGTCTGTCACGTGATTAAGGAACAACTCAAACTCGACCCGAAAGACTCACAAGATGAACTAATCAATTCTCTTTCCGGCTCAGACTGCATTGGTTTAGCGTACGGGTCTGTCACGTGATTAAGGAACGACTCAAAAACCCGAAAGACTCATGAGATGAACTAATCAATTCTCTTTCCGGCTCAGAATGCATTGGTTTAGCGTACGGGTCTGTCAAGTGATTAAGGAACGACTCAAAACCCCGAAAGACTCATGAAATGAACTAATCAATTCTCTTTCTGGCTCATACTGCATTGGTTTAGCGTACGGGTCTGTCACGTGATTAAGGAACGACTCAAAAACCCGAAAGACTCATGAAAAGAACTAATCAATTCTCTTTCCGGCTCAGACTGCATTGGTTTAGCGTATGGGTCTGTCACGTGATTAAGGAACGACTCAAAAACCCGAAAGACTCATGAGATGAACTAATCAATTCTCTTTCCGGCTCAGAATGCATTGGTTTAGCGTACGGGTCTGTCAAGTGATTAAGGAACGACTCAAAACCCAGAAAGACTCATGAAATGAACTAATCAATTCTCTTTCCGGCTCAGAATGCATTGGTTTAGCGTATGGGTCTGTCACGTGATTAAGAACGACTCAAAACCCCGAAAGACTCATGAAAAGAACTAATCAATTCTCTTTCCGGCTCAGACTGCATTGGTTTAGCGTATGGGTCTGTCACGTGATTAAAGAACGACTCAAAAACCCGAAAGACTCATGAAAAGAACTAATCAACTCTCTTTCCGGCTCAGAATGCATTGGTTTAGCGTATGGGTCTGTCACGTGATTAAGAACGACTCAAAACCCCGAAAGACTCATGAAAAGAACTAATCAATTCTCTTTCCGGCTCAGACTGCATTGGTTTAGCGTATGGGTCTGTCACGTGATTAAGGAACAACTCAAACTCGACCCGAAAGACTCACAAGATGAACTAATCAATTCTCTTTCCGGCTCAGACTGCATTGGTTTAGCGTATGGGTCTGTCACGTGATTAAGGAACGACTCAAAACCCCAAAAGACTCATGAAAAGAACTAATCAATTCTCTTTCCGGCTCAGACTGCATTGGTTTAGCATATGTGACCCGTCACGAAAACCAGGGACACAAGTCGGCAGCACAACTATCGAGCAAAATGAGAAAGAAGCGTTTTTTTTCAAAATTGGTGATTTTCTTTTTTTTGCAGAATCTGTTAGTTGAGATCACGAAGAAGCCTCTCCGTGTTTGAGATAGCAGTATTGGTTTATTTAAAAGCATACATTTTGAGGTTGAAATCGGCTTGTTTTTCTGGGATTCTATCTCGCAGTAGGGGCGTGTCATTGTCTGTGTGTATTTCCATACTGGAATCGGATACGCCGGCTTTTGTTTCTTTTGTTTCTTCCCGCCCTCCAAGGGAAGCGTGGCTACTTATTTATGCAGCGCTCTGACCGGCTCTGATATCAAAATTCAGTGAAGATGGACGCCGCAAAGAATATCGCAGACGAGCTGAACCGTGGCCGTTACACCGAAAATGTTTTGAAGTACTTCTTCGAAAAGCCGGATGATTATGAACAAGCGCTCACTGATTCTGAAGACGATCTGAGCGACGATGAAAGCAGCATAATAAGACTGAATAATATCCCTAATCTGCAACTGAGCGAAGATGAAGACGAGGAAGAATGTATCGGACTGGCGTCAGACGAGTTGGACCGTAAGATATCAGAGGCTATATCGATAGTAACATTTGATGGGGATAAAGACAGAGAAATGGTGAAAATCCGTAACTTTGACTGTAAATGCTGCACGAGGAGAAAAGAGAACTCTCTGCATGGGAGACAGTCATGTAGCCAGAAGCTTTCTCCAGATATTATGTACAACATACGGCTGGATTCTTTAGCTGCGGAAAAAGAGTGGCAGGACATGCGAATTATTGGACATTTAGAGGCAAACAGACGCACAGTGCAAACTTCGGAGATGATTACATCCACAAAGAAGACACCGACAAAGAGAAAGTGTGCCCGAACGACTTATTTTATTGGAGGCAACGAGATCTGCAAGAATACTTTTCTGTTTCTTATGGGGTGAGTTTCCATTAACATCAAAGTTTGTCGTTTTGTGTTCATTCTAAGAACACGTACACGTTTTCTCATGTGTCTATTGTTATTAGCTAGCTCAGGACTGTCGTTTTAATTGTAATCGTTCGCATCGTATCACTTGCCAAAAAGCCCCATTACTATAATGGGCTTTTAGATGGTAATGTTAGCATCTGCTATTAATTTGAATAATGCTTCAATTGCTTGAATTGACTGGTGTGAATGACTTAGCCCACGTAAACCTGCCAGTTAGCATTCTTGAATTGAATGTGATGCTAATCATTTTAGCTAGTGGTGGAGGAAGTGCTACATTCTTAACAAGGATTTTCTAACGTAATGGTAAATGTATCAGATTAAATTCCTACTTAAGTAAAAGTAAAAGTATCCGTAGCCGCAAAATGTGTGTTATAAGTCAAAAGTAAAAGTATTTATGAAGAGTTTAATGTACAGGATTGTTTTAAATCCTTTGACTCAATAATTTGACCTATAATTTGTACAATGCATTCTGATATAGGTGACAAGATGCCTGTTAGCATGATGTTAAACGTTTTTTCCTTGTTTTTTCTCCTTTTTTCAGCATTGGCAAAGACACCCTGGCTGATATAGTCAAACACTATGAGGAGAATGGCGCAAGACCACGTTTGAGGAAGAAGCACTCACTGCCACGTCCGCCAGCCAGGTTCATCAGGCCTGAGGATATCAACAGAGTTGTGGACTTCATAAAAAACTATGCAGAAGACAATGCCATCATGCTGCCTGGCCGACAGCCTGGGCATAAGGATTGGCATGTGAAGTTGCTGCCAACTCATGTGTCCAAGGCCTCAGTGTGGCGTCTCTACGTGAAGTCTGCTAAGGAGCTTGGTATGTGTAAACATTGATTTAGAATTGAGTGCTTATAATGTGAAATAATGCGAAGCACTATTAGCAATTACAATACAATTAACCATAAGCCGTATCTGTTTTTCAGGTGAGCGTGCAGTTTGTAAAACCAGCTTCAAAGCACTGTGGGACCGACTTCTCCCACACATCAAATTTGCCGGCCACGCACAGATCTCTGCTGGCAGTGCCAAAGCAATAATGAGCAGCTGATACGAAGTGCAAACCTCCCAGATGACAGAAAGTCTGAAGCAGTAAAGAAGCAACAAGATCATCTTTCCCTTGTGCAGAAAGAGAGGGCTGTGTACAACGAGATGACTGCTGCCTGCAAAAAGATTTGCTCTGGCTCTAACCTGTCTTTTGGACCGTCCCTACCAGCAAGCAAGAAGATTAGGATGCATTACAGTTTTGATTTTGCTCAGCAGGTAATACTTCACACACATTTACTTTACTTTATTAATGTCCCTTAAAGGGCGATTTGGTGCATGAGAATAAGCAGCCTGATAAATGCAGATAAATGATAAATGCAGAATAGCATCAATATAGTAATTTTTATCTTTATTAGACAGTTATGAATATACACAAATTTTATTTAATCTAATCCAAGTTCCCTCTCTCCCTCTGTCTCCAACAGTTACACTTTCCCTCAAACCCTCTCCAGCCAGGACCAATGTACTTCCTGACCCCACGGAAATGTGGCCTATTTGGTGTTTCCTGTGAAGGGCTGCAGAAACAGGTGAATTACCTGATTGATGAAGGCATGTCATCTACTAAGGGAAGCAATGAAGTCATCAGCTACATGCATCATTTCTTCGGCAACTTTGGAGTTGGAGAAACAGAGGTGGATCTTCATTGTGACAACTGTAGTGGGCAGAACAAGAACAACTTCATGCTCTGGTACCTTGCCTGGCGGGTTGGACACAAGCTTCACGATAAAATTGAAATCCACTTCCTTATTGCTGGCCACACCAAGTTTTCCCCTGACTGTGGCTTTGGACTCATCAAGCAAGCCTACATGAAGACAAGAGTCAACACTTTGGCAGACATCGCTGAGGTACTTTAACTTTACTTTGCTTTAATGACTTCAGTGCTGTTTTCTGTTCTGCTTCAATTAAACATTTAACTGAAGATTTTTTTTTCCTCTCTTCTCTTTTTTGTCATCAGGTTGTGGAAAACAGCTCTCCTGTGAGTCACCTCAATATCCCACAGCTTGTTGGAACGGCAGAGGGCAAAGTTTTAGTCCAGACCTTCGACTGGCAGCAGCATCTGCCTCACCACTTCCGTAGACTCCCACAGATCAAGAGTTATCAGCACTTCAGGTACTTATATTGAAACTTTCACATTGTGTACATACAATATAATTCTGTCACAGCTTTCATGCCAAGAGACCAGGTGTGGTGCTTGCAAAAACTCACTGTGATGCACAACCTGTCGAATATCAGCTACTGCGCGACGGAGCAGATCTGCCCTCCATCGACGGTCTTTCTGTCCTGGCCCCACCTGGACTGAACATTGACAGGCAGACCTATCTGTATGAAAAAATCAGGCCATTCTGTGCTGACGAGGCAAGAGACATCACATGCCCAGCGCCAAGGGTCACAACACAGAAGAGACCGCGAATGTAATATCATTGGACTGTCACAAAGACCTTTGTCTTATGCTGCTATTACCAAGTAAAAGTGGTACTTTTGGTACATACTTGGATTCATACTCATGCCCTGGAAAGTTTTTGAAAATAAACATATATAGATACAGATCCTTGAAAGTGCTTGAATTTATTTTGTGCAAGAAGTTTTATGGAAGAAATTCCATATTATTCTCTCCGGTCCAATAATGTGTTATTTCACCAACACTTCGTGGACTATGCTTGATTTACGTTAGTTACTTGCATTTACGCATTACGTTAAGTGTTTACAACGTGAGTTACTTTGTGTTGTACGTTGCCATGATGTTCACGCGCGCACAAAACTACTACGGTACCTCAGCGTTTCACAGACACACTGTGAAATGACTGGTTACATGAGCCTAAGCTCTTTTCAATAAAATCCATGCACATGTTAATATCAGATCATTTTAGAATACAGTATAGGATGTACCGAATATTCTTTAGTTTTATGCAGAACAGAAATATGACAAATAGAATCAGACCTCATATGTCATATGGCCAAAAATAAATGCAAAAAAAAAGGTTTTTGCACAGTTGTGTTTGACACATGAAAACTGTAACAATGTATTTTACAAGGTAACACGATGTAACCTTGCTCTCACTTGAAATGTGTCCCCACATTAACAGGGGGGAGCTTTACAGGGGGTATGGCTTATCTAAATGAGATGTAAATGAGCCCTATTGTCACTCCCAGCAGGTGAGAACAGGCGAGAACTGCAACTTTAGAGGCGTTTTTCTCCCTATAGAGCGTTCTTAAGTGCCTACATTCAAATGGCTACAACTTCTCCAAATATTATCAGATTTCCATGTGTTACACATCGTTGGAAAGCTTGGAAACTACACTTTCAGAATCTGTGAATAACTCAAAATGCCCCAGAACCGACTTGTGTCCCTACTTTCCGTGACTGGTCACATATGGGTCTGTCACGTGATTAAAGAACGACTCAAAAACCCGAAAAACTCATGAAATGAACTAATCAATTCTCTTTCCGGCTCAGACTGCATTGGTTTAGCGTATGGGTCTGTCACGTGTTTAAGGAACGACTCAAAAACCCGAAAGACTCATGAGATGAACTAATCAATTCTCTTTCCGGCTCAGAATGCATTGGTTTAGTGTATTTGTCTGTCACGTGATTAAGAACGACTCAAAACCCTGAAAGACTCATGAAAAGAACTAATCAATTCTCTTTCCGGCTCAGACTGCATTGGTTTAGCGTATGGGTCTGTCACGTGATTAAGGAACAACTCAAAACCCCGAAAGACTCATGAAAAGAACTAATCAATTCTCTTTCCGGCTCAGACTGCATTGGTTTAGTGTATGGGTCTGTCACGTGTTTAAGGAACGACTCAAAAACCCGAAAGACTCATGAGATGAACTAATCAATTCTCTTTCCGGCTCAGAATGCATTGGTTTAGTGTATTTGTCTGTCACGTGATTAAGAACGACTCAAAACCCTGAAAGACTCATGAAAAGAACTAATCAATTCTCTTTCCGGCTCAGACTGCTCGTTCTGCTCTTGCGTTTCCAAATGTTGCAGTTTGAGTTTCATGTAAATTAGGCCGGGCTTAAGCGCCACCATTGGTCCACTAGTTCTAGATTGACAGCTCCTCCTCTAGCCAATCAATCGAAGAGAGGGAGATGACATCACTTCAATGCGACTCATGCCTACTGATGCTCACACTCATGCAGTTTCCGAGCTGGGGTAAACTCTTTCTGTGGCAGGACGCCGTTATACTGTATATGTGCCTGCAACTCGACCTGTCACCAGTATATACGTCTACCTGGACAATCTTTTATTGTTAAATTCACCGTACTAACAACAACCTATCACAGCTGTGCCTGTCTGACAATCCATCACTGTTATTTTCACCTTTAATGCACCTACCACTGGACCTGGCACCGCAAAACGCAACTGCCACTATGTCAACAATGTCAACACAATGTCACTCTTATGTGTACCTGCCTCATCTATACCTGTAATAATAATATGCTTGCTTGTTGTCTCTTTTTTTCCTGTCTTTTGCACAAGATAATATAACATATGAAACCTACCTCACTGATATATTTGCTTGTGAATTACATTTAAAGTAAGATATGCCATCGCAATTGTTTAGATCAGTACTTCCCAAACTGGGGTACGCGTTAGTGATGAGAAAATACGGGCTTGACTCTAGTTGCAGTGTTCCAGATGCTACTGAAAGTTGCTGTGTGAACGGGACACACCTAAGTAAATGCGGTTGTCAATCCCAAAAACTGACAGTGTGAACATAGCCTAACAAGAGTATAAACGATTTACTCCCTAATGTGATTATTATTCATTTCATTAAAGCTGCTGTCCGCAACTTTTCCTCTTTGTCGCCATCTCTGTTTGAAACATGCGATTGCAGTCATATGTGGAACAGTTATCTGTATGTGCGTTGTGCATCGGCACAGCTCGTCAGCGCGGATTAATCTAATGTTTGCTGTCAGTCACCGCACCAGTGTGGATACTGCACTTCAGAATCACAGACTCTACGTCTTGAAAGTATGACCAATATAAGAATTTTCACTGGAAAATATCATCTGAACAAGTAAGTAACATTTCTGCCACTTTTGTTCTGACCAACTGAGGGGAAAAGCATTAGGCCTACAATAAATCACACTGCCAATGATGATTAAATCTAACAATCGCTTAGCTCGGATCACACCAAACCGTGCAAATTATTATTACTGTTATATTGTTCTCAAATTGTTAATGTTAACAACATCAGCATTGCGTGACTGTGTATTTAGTGTATATTAGCGTTACCTGTAGATTTCAATTATCCACTCCTCAGTCCGAAGTCTTTTGCTTTTTGTCTATGGCTGAATCTCCAGTTGTCACTGATGATTGTCATTTGGATCTTTCTGGATTACAATCCGCCATCAAAATGATAAGTTTAATTATTTCAGCTGCTGTGAGAAAAGGCTATAAACGTGCCGCTACCGGCAGCTTCCTCACATGATTTAACTGAGCCTCTCGACGGGACTCCTTCCTGTTTACGGATGTGACGCACAGAGGAACTGCTGCATGCTTGAATTTCCTGCGGAAATCCGCCAGTTCGCTCTTATTATAAAACATTATTACAAGCTAACTGTCGTGAATCGAGACAAGATAATTAGATAGTTTTGAACACTGGCTGGTTATGTACTTGTTCAAAAGTTGATTTTGGATAATCTTTAACCAAAAAAGTTACGGACTGCAGCTTTAAATAAATGTGAGCGCTGCATGTTTTAAAGTCAACAGATGGCGCTGTTGCGCGTTCTTCAGATCAGCTTGCATTCAATGATTAGTGCACATTTTTCAACCGATTGCTTATGAACTAATACTGCTCAATTATCACAAAGTTTAGTTTATATTATTTATATTATATTGTATTGTAAATGGTTGTAGCAACATAATTTTTTAATCCTCATCTGAACTTGAATGGGCAGCAAAAAGCAAAGAACATACATTTCAAAATAAGAGTCCCGCTGCATTTCAAAGTATTCAAAGTCAAGCAGTATGTACAGTACAGTCCAAAAGTTTGGAACCACTAAGATTTTTAATGTTTTTAAAAGAAGTTTCATCTGCTCACCAAGGCTACATTTATTTAATTAAAAATACAGTAAAAACAGTAATATTGTGAAATATTATTACAATTTAAAATAACTGTGTACTATTTAAATATATTTGACAAAGTAATTTATTCCTGTGATGCAAAGCTGAATTTTCAGCATCGTTACTCCAGTCTACAGTGTCACATGATCCTTCAGAAATCATTCTAATATGCTGATTTGCTGCTCAATAAACATTTATGATTATTTTCAATGTTGAAAACAGTTGTGTACTTTTTTTTCAGGATTCCTTGATGAATAGAAAGTTCAAAAGAACAGCATTTATCTGAAATACAAAGCTTCTGTAGCATTATACACTACCGTTCAAAAGTTTGGGGTCAGTAAGAATTTTTATTTTTATTTTTTTGAAAAGAAATGAAAGAAATGAATACTTTTATTCAGCAAGGATGCATTAAATCAATCAAAAGTGGCAGTAAAGACATTTATAATGTTACAAAAGATTAGATTTCAGATAAACACTGTTCTTTTGAACTTTCTATTCATCAAATAATCCTGAAAAAAAATATTGTACACAAATATTTTGTACAATTGTACACATTAAATGTTTCTTGAGCAGCAGATCAGCATATTAGAATGATTTCTGAAGGATCATGTGACACTGAAGACTGGAGTAACGATGCTGAAAATTCAGCTTTGCCATCACAGGAATAAATTACTTTGTGAAATATATTCAAATAGAAAACAGTTATTTTAAATTGTAATAATATTTCACAATATTACTGTTTTTACTGTATTTTTAATTAAATAAATGTAGCCTTGGTGAGCAGACGAAACTTCTTTTAAAAACATTAAAAATCTCAGTGGTTCCAAACTTTTGGACTGTACTGTATATCATTTGCCCCTGTTTGTTATTTGGTTACACAAACCAAATTTAATATATTTATTTCCATATATTTATATTTATTTTCATTTGATTCAAAGTAAACTGTTGTAGCTTCAGGAAGGAAGGACTAAGAACATTATTTGACACATTATTCAATATAAAGATTTTACTAGCATCAGGGTTATTATAGTTAACTAAAACCATTAAATGGTTACATTAAAAAAATGTTATTGCCTGGAATAAATGTTAATACTAAAATAAAAATCTTTACAAACTAAACAGACATGTTAAAAAAAATAAAACCAAACAAATTAAAAAATGAAAGAAGAAAATATACAAATCTGATTGGATTCAAAATATTAACAAAAACTATTTCCCAGAAAAGTCACAAGATGAAAAAGCTGAAACTGTAAAGGGGAGATGTATAAACACAACAGGATGACTAAAAGTAAGTGATTTAAAAAATTAAGTTCATTGTTGTGTGGCTCTTAAAAAAATGATTTGGCACCTGTTTTTTCCCTCTATAGGAGCCACTGGCTCCTTAATGATTTTTTTTTTGTCTGGAGCCCTGCTTATTGTGCGCACTACGCAGGGCGTCACTCAAGAGCACACAAATGTGTTTACTTGCTGAGTGTCTCGATTACACAACCACTAAACAGCCAGTAAGAAGTGTTCAACTTTGCATAGAGGTCTCAGGTCCAAGCTGCAAATCTCTTTGATTTAAATCAGTTTAAAGCCAGTTGAATCAGCACTGACTTAAACACAGACGTGCACATCAGGAGAAACATTGAGCCGATCCAATTATAATTCTTTTCAACCAACAATTCATCAATATTTATCATGGATTTACTGTGGTAACACTCACTGTATCTGTGGTATTTTGTCAGAAATGTAAGTTTATTTCATTTTTAATGTAGACATGTGTTAACACATACAGAGCTGATAAACTGATTCATAGCCTGCAACCTTAAAAGGTTAGTTCACCCAAAATTGAAAATTCTGTTAATAATTATTCACCCTCATGTCGTTCCACACCTGTGTGTCATTGGCAGTGTAAAGTTTGCAGATGTCCAAAAACTGGTGAGAAGTGTTTTGTAAATTGATTTGGTTTAAAAAGTTTTAAATAAATGATGTTTTACCTGACATGCACTTTTTCCTCCCTGCTTTAACAATCCGGCACAAATCATATTGCTTGTGATGTTTTGGTTGATCCCTCCATAAGCATTATAACAGTCACTGTCACTCACAATTGGTATCATCACCTCCTGCAGTCTATCAGAAAACTGAGTGCCTGTGACACAGATCAGAGGGCAAATTTATGGCTTTTAAAACCCATTTCTTGTTAAATAGTTGAGGTTTCAGTATTGTTTGTATTCAGTTAACTGTGAAGTGAATGTTCACTCACCTTCAGGTTGTAGCAAGCCCCATCCAGTGACCCAGCTCTCAGTACCTGCAGAAAATACACTACCAGTCACCGGCAGACAGACAGGCTTAATGTAATCAGAGAAATTCACAGAAGAGGAGAGCTGGATCAGTGCTATGTCATTGTCAGCATTTGAGTAGTCAAAGTTAGGATGTCTGATGATTTGACTCGCTGTCCTGAATGTCTCATAAGGGTTTGAGCCGGATTGGTACAGACGCCCGAAGTACATCACAATGTAAGATGCACTGATCCTGTAAAGAAAGTCTGGTTAAATACCATTATTATCAATCTACAAATGTATCTTAAGTTTTATTTAAGCTTTCAACCTACCATTCATAGCAGTTAGCTGCAGATAATACCCAGTCTTTAGTGATGAGAGTCCCGGCACAGAAATGGCCCACGCCGATGAGATGAATGCTGACTTGCCATGGCCAATCCCCTGCCTTTGCATTCTCCCCTCCTACAATCCTGCTGTTGAGGGCAGCTCGACCACATACTGATGAGAGAAAAGACAATGTGAGAATTCCCAATTAAAATATTATAATACATAAAAAATTTGTTGAATAAGAGTTTTATGGTCATTAACTTGACAACTTACCATCTAACTGGCAGAGAGAACCTGGGAAACAGAGACCAAACAATTAGATGAACACATACAGAGCTGATAAACTGGTTCATAGGCTGAAACCTTAAAGTGTTAGTTCACCCAAAATTGAAAATTCTGTTAATAATTATTCATCCTCATGTCGTTCCACACATGTGTGTCATTCTGCTACACTGTTTATGTTCAGTGCTTCCGTGTTCTACATCAGAACGTTGGCTCGTTATTGGCCGGCTCCAACGTCAGCATCACATGCATGCGTCATGCTGCTCATGTGAACAACTTCCAGTGTTCAGACGTAGAACCTGGAAGTGTTGAACATAAATTGCGTAGAATGACAGAACAGAACATATTGTTGTATTAAGTGGTCATTTTTGTTTTTGCGCACAAAAAGTATTCTTGTAGTTTCATAACATTAAGGTTGAACCACTGCACTTAGGTCAACTGTTTTAACAATGTATTTATTACCTTTCTGGACCTTGAAAATGGATGTTAAACTGCTGTCTACGGAGTGAGACAGCTATCGGTTTTCCTTAATAATATCTTAATTTGTGTTCTGAAAGATGAACAAAGAACTTACGGGTGTGGAACAACATGGGGGGGGGCAACATCATACAACATCATACATTATGAGGAATACATTTACAATATATACATAGATAACTTGTTCCATGTAAGCACATTATGACCCTGGCTGACCGTCTGATGCATATGGCGTCAATTCGTCATCTGGTAGCGCCTTGCTGAGTGTGCTACATTGCTTGTGTGTATAAACCACGATAAAATGCAAAAAGGTGATAATCAGTTGTATTTGAGTAATATTCCATCAGGGAGTAGTATACAGAAGCGATTGTTTTGTGATGTGCAACAATTGATGAGGATTGATTGCAAGCTCACATGGAGAGTTTACTGCATCAGATTCATTCATGAATCATGAATCAAGAGCGTAGGTGTTGTATTTGCTTATTTAATAATATAATATATTATGAAAATTGCATTGTGCATAAAGTGGGAATCCGCGGCCATTAGGACGCCACAGAGGCTGGTACCTGGGCATGGCAGGGGGGCTCGACAGCGCCCCCTTGAACAAAGTCCGAAAACTTGGTCCATATATCAAACACACTTGCACGTATTTGTATGAAACTCGGTACACATATAGACCTCATCGGGTCTAACAACTTTCATGCTCTAAGTTATACACCGGCTCAACAGGAAGTCAGTTATTATGGGTTGTTTGAAAAACGCATACTCTGGAATTTGATATACTCCTCCTAGGCGATTAATCCGATCACCACCAAACTCGGTCAGCATGATGTCAAGACACTGATGATGAAAAATTGCCAGCGGATTTTTGATATCTGGAATGGTTTGGCCGTGGCGAGGCAACGGTTCTTTTTCCTACAGTCACCAAAACTCGGTACACATATTGTTCTCATCAAGCCGGACAATTTTCTAATTTACACTCATCAGCTCCGACCAACAAGGAAGTCAGCTATTTTGGTTTGAATGTTAATTTTTTTTTTAAAAACAGGCTACGAATTTTATACTACTACTACAGAGTTTATACAATTTACACCAAACTTTTTTAACTTGTTGCTAAGACATTGAAGTTGTTGAATTGCAAAGGGATATTGGATATCTCGAACGCTGATGCCATGGTGAAGGATTAAATTAAGGACAAAGAAGGGAATATTCACCCTTATTTTATAAATATACACTCTTTATTTCAGTATATAATAACACAAATATTATAAATAAACACATTTTAAATCATTTTTTAATTACAAGAAGTATGTGTAAGTTTAAAGGTGCCCTAGAATCAAAAATTGAGTTTACCTTGGCATAGTTGAATAACAAAAGTTCAGTACATGGAAAAGACATACAGCGAGTCTCAAACACCATTGTTTCCTCCTTCTTATGTAAATCTCATTTGTTTAAAAGACCTCCGAAGAACAGTCGAATGTCAACATAACACCGACTGTTACGTAACATTCGGGATCATTAATATGTATGACCCCAATATTTGCATATGCCAGCTCATGTTCAAGGCATTAGACAAGGGCAGCCAGTATTAACGTCTGGAGCTGCACAGCTGAATCATCAGACTAGGTAAGCAAGCAAGAACAATAGCGAAAAATGGCAGATGGAGCAATAATAACTGACATGATCCATGATATCATGATATTTTTAGTGATATTTGTAAATTGTCTTTCTAAATGTTTCGTTAGCATGTTGCTAATGTACTGTTAAATGTGGTTAAAGTTACCATCGTTTCTTACTGTATTCACGGAGACAAGAGAGCCGTCGCTATTTTCATTTTTAAACACTTGCAGTCTGTATAATTCATAAACACAACTTCATTCTTTATAAATCTCTCCAACAGTGTAGCATTAGCCGTTAGCCACGGAGCATAGCCTCAAACTCATTCAGAATCAATGTAAACATCCAAATAAATACTATACTCACATAATCCGATGTATGCATGCAGTATGCATGACGAACATTTTGTAAAGATCCATTTGAGGGTTATATTAGCTGTGTGAAATTTTTTTATGCACTGTGTATTATAGTCTCGAGCTCGGTGGGCTGGGAGCACGAGATTTAAAGGGGCCGCAGCCCCTGAATCGGTGCATATTTAATGATGCCCCAAAATAGGCAGTTAAAAAAATTAATTAAAAAAGTCTATGGGGTATTTTGAGCTGAAACTTCACAGACACATTCAGGGGACACCTTAGACTTATATTACATCTTGTGAAAGAACGTTCTAGGGCACCTTTAAATTAGGCAGATAACTGCTCTTTGGTTAAAATAATTAAAATACTATTTAAATGTCATATGTAGAATAAGCACTAGAGGGCAGCAAATACCTATTTTTAAACAGGATTGAGAAGACACTGTTATGCTGTTTTTAGTTATAAAAGGAAGACAAGAACACTTATACAATTAATTATACAAGGCTTTAGGCTATGTCCACACGAAGCCGGAGCTTACCCTAAACCGATCTTTTTTTTTCCTCGTCTCAAAAAATATCAGTCCACATGAAACCACTGAAACGACTGATGTATGTGGCGCTGTAATTCTGCCGCAGAAATGCACTTAAAGCAGCGAAGAAGACTTGGAGCATCCGCATAAACCTTGCACGCCGAATACAAACTTTAGCAAAGCTTAGAAATAACACTTTATTTTGGTTCAGTAGCTTTTGCAGCACGAACACAAGCATCCAGAGTCTGCTATTGTTGTTGTTGATGCTGTTTTGTGCTGTTAGCGCGTCTGACTAGGGTCGACACGTGGGGTGATGACATCATCGTTTCAGAAAATATACGGATTGCCCCGTCCACACGACAATGACAAGCCGACATTTTCCAAAAAAAAATAGCGGTTTCACCTTTCGAAAACGCCTGATCCATGTGGACGAAACGCCTGTCCGATAAAAAATGTGTGCGGATTCACAGAAACGCATCTTAGTTACTATTATATTTTAATGTATATATTTAAAGATGATCAAAGACTCATTTCTCTTACACTATATATTTTATTCTTATTGTTTAAAATAATATTGAATCACCTCACTCAACTAACTGGTCAGGCTCCAACTGTTCTGCCTCTGTGTGTGTGTGTGTGTGTGTGTGTGTGTGTCTCTCCTGGGGAATACTGGACTGAGATTTACACTGAATTTAGACTTACAAAATTTTGAGCTGCAAAAGATAACTGCACTCATTTCAAAGTTACCTATGACATCCTGTGACATGAAATTCATCTAAATTTAAATTATCTCATGGATCTAGCTGTTGTGGTTCAGTTATAGGTGCACCAGCTGACTCCAGTATATGTAGCATATTCAAATGACTTTGACATATTCCTTTTACATTCACCCAGTTTAAATACATATTGCCTGCCGTGCACAGTTGCTCTGAAGCCACCGGGGCGGCGATGCAACTGGCTTGGGCCTGCCAACGCTGCTCGCAGCTATATTTTTATTTATTTTTCTAGTTGTAGGCAAAGCCATGTGAAAAGAAGGCAAAAGAAGGACTGCTCACCACAATTGGCTGCAGCTCTTACTAATAGTGTCCTGAATATGATTATCAAATGTACAGGTGCATCACAGTAAATTAGAATGTCATGGAAAAGTTAATTTATTTCAGTAATTCAACTCAAATTGTGGAACTTGTGTATTAAATAAATTCAGTGCACACAGACTGAAGTACTTTAAAGGATTAGTCCACTTTTAAATACACTTTTCCTGATAAATTTACTCACCCCCATGTGATCCAAGATGTTCATGTCTTTCTTTCGTCAGTCAAAAAGAAATGAAGGTTTTTTGAGGAAAACATTCCAGGATTATTCTCCATATAGTGGATTTCAATGCTACCAACAGGTTGAAGGTCAAAATTACAGTTTCAGTGCAGCTTCAAGGGGCTTTAAACGATACCAGATGAGTAATAAGGGTCTTATCTAGCGAATCGATCTGTCATTTTCGAAAAAAATACAACCGTTTATGCTTATAAACAAAATATCGCCTTGAACGTACTTTCCGCTTCCGCATTCTTCATAACGCTTACGCTGAATGTTCTACGCCTTCCCTGTTCTACTTACGGAACGAACGCGGCGCCAGTTTTGTTTTTTTCCGTAACTTGAATAGGGAAGGCGTAGAACATTCATTGTTTTCCTCAAAAACCTTCATTTCTTTTCGACTGACAAAAGAAAGACATGAACATCTTGGATGACATGGGGGTGAGTAAATTTATCAGGAAAAGTGTATTTAAAAGTGAACTAATCCTTTAAGTCTTTGATTCTTTTTATTGTGATGATTTTGGCTCACATTTAACAAAAACCCACCAATTCAAGGACCAAAACACCAAAAAATTCTTGGTAAATGGATGCAGTGACTTTGGTTTTCAAAAAACACATTGGACCAACACCAGAAAATAACTTTGCACCCCAAATCATCACATACTGTGAAAATTTAACACTGGACTCTGGGACCTTGGTTTCCAAATGAAATACAAAACTTGCTCTCATCTGAAAATAGGACTCTGGACCACTGGGCAACAGTCCAGTCCAAAGTCACTGCACCCATTTACCAAGAAAGTTTAGAGCACTTCATGCTTCTTTCTGCTGACCAGCTTTTTAAAGATGCTGATTTCATTTTCCAGCAGGATTGAAAGCACCAAAAGTATATTAATTTGTTTTTATATATCATGTGTATACATGTGACAGAAGACTTAATTACATCCTGTATCAAACATAGACTTTACTTTCAATAAGTAATATTTTTTACCACATAACACTCTTAAATTTCGCAAAAAGTAAATTAACTTACAGGCATATATTTCTCCAAGGGACTGTTGACTGCACATTGAATGTTACCGATCTAAAATCATTACTGCTCATGTACAAAAGAATAACAAACTGTAATACTGAAAATGGCCACTAGGCGGTTATATACCAATGACCTTTTTACATTCTATGCAATGACCGATAATGGACAGAAGGGGTCACTAGTATGAGCTGAAAAAAGTGCCTCCATCCATCCATCCATCCATCCATCATAAACGTGTAGCCTTTGCAAGGCTACTTCACAAGGCAAATAATATCCATATTTTATGAAGTAAATTAATGGTAAATTCTTGTGATACTGTACAACAGAAAGTGCTGTGATAATCCTGTCATAATTTTCTGCTCATTTGTGGTGTGGTAAAGTCTTGTTGTGCTACTTGTTATGATATTTTTGTAAGTGTATATAATATATACATATAGCCTAATATGTTTAATATTTTTGAAATGTAAACGAAAAGAGGCAGGGTTGTTTAATATTTCGTCTTGTTATAAATATGCAGACATTGAAGATAATCAATGAACGCGTTGTCTGAGGTTATTAATATGTTTTTGTTTTTTTGTTTGTTTTTAAATACAACGAAAAGAAGCAGAGTGGTGTTTTCTAACACATTTTGTTGCCTAAAATATACAAATATACAGATATAACCGGAGAACTTCGCCACAGCGAGCTGTGTGTATCAAGTAGCCTACGCTGCTGTAATTTGCAGAATCACGCTTGCGTCTTCCCGTCCACCGTAGTCCGTTCTCCTGAGCCGAACTTGACAGGTCCTAACTACCATAGACGCAAGTCCTAACTTTGCGAATTTGGTAGGCTATTAAGAAACGCCTTTAGTTTCAGCAATGACTAATCTGAACGCTTCTGATTGGCCATGACACTCGACAGAAACCAATGTTACCTATAACTTAAATATACATTTTGAAACAAATTTCTATGACTTTTCCAAAACTTTCTGGTTTATTTATTTTTCTAAAACTTTTCCAGGCCCCGAAATCGCTGTTTTAAAATTCCACGACTTTTCCAGGTTTTTCATGACCGTAGCCTACGAACTGTATTAAATTATCATGCGTCAGACTCATCATCTGCGCTATCCGCGGTTGAGAAAGCTGTGCAAACACAGCTGTGCACAAGACGGAGCAGAACGCGGGAAAAATAAGTATACCTGAGCCTACTCTTTCAATTTTTTCATAGGTATTGGAACATAGCATTGGCATAAATCAACACTTAACATGAATTATAATGTTTAGGGATCCTGAAAGTGGCTGTAAGACTGTTTCACGTCAACTGCACATGTGAGCAGCAAGAATACAGGATACCATATGTACCCTATAGTGACATACACTCTAACTTATCTTTAAAATAATTATGCTTTAGGGCTATCCTATTTAATAAGTTTTAAATACGCATTCAACAATCAAGCTAAACTCTTAAAAATAAACGATACTTATTGGCATTTATCATTCATGAAGAACATACTTTCCATTGCACAAACAGTTCTTTATTATAGAAAAGATTATTTAGATTATTAATCTGTTTAAAAAGGTTATTTGGTGAACTGGTTCTTCTTAGGCATTTAAACCATTAGACTTATTAAGCCATTTAAACATTACACTTATTTATTAAACCTAATTGTATAGATTTGTGTAAGATCTTACCTGCTATGCAGAGAAGAATGATTCCAACAATAATCAAAGCTGTATTAAACTTCATACTTATGTTATGGTCTGTGTTCTGACTCAACCTTCAGGATGAAGAGATGTAAAAGCAGGAAGTGCCACATTCATCAAGATTTCTCTGCCCCTACCACAGTGAGTCTCATTCTTTTTTCATATTCCTTTTTTTTTTCTGTCAGAGTTTACAGTACACACCCTGGACACCTGTAATGCTAAGGTTTACTATTAAGTGCATTAAGTTCAAGATTGCTTCACTGCATGTTAACACATTACAGCATTTCAAGTGTTTCTAATTTGATTTTCATGATCTTTCTTGCAACTTAAAAAACAATCTACTGAATGAGCATGAAGCAGACATGCAATAAGTTTTAAATGCATTAAAAGCCTTTTTGCTATGATAAACTTTCCTGTCTGACTTTTACTTGACACATGAAATAAACAATAAACCTATCCAGAGATTCTAAGAATCTTAGTCTCCTCTCCTTTTATTATTTTAATCATCATTTTTAAAATTAATGTTTATGTATTAAACAGAAAGATACATACATATGTATGCTACTGCTAAATCTCTTCTGCTCACCAAGGCACCATTTATTTGATCAAACACAGAAATATTGTGAATTATTACAATTTATACTGTGGGACTGTTGAATGCTCATATCTGATTGGTTGACCAGTGTTCTAAGGTGTGCAATTATTTTCAGGGAAAGAAAGTAGTTCTAGGCAGGTCTTGACCACACTGCAGTTCCATATCACTTTGCCAAATGATTTCAGTTACAGAAAAAGAAACAAAACCCACAATGACACCGACCAAGCAAATAAATATAGTAAACTATTGGATGAAAACGTCAAATTAGTGTCAGGGTTTTTGCCATATAATATTGTGTTTTGTGTCCAGAAAGCACTTACTCTCTCGCGCACGCACGCTCTCTTTCAAATGTACACACGTACTGTATAGTATGGACATACACTCGCACAGAAACATTTGATCAGTGCTGCTCTGACAAATTAATCAGTAAAATAGTTTAGCAACTTCAGATACCTGTCTCACCAGAGAGGAAATAACTGTGCGGTTCTTGACATAAACTTATAGTTTCACTATTAGTAGAGACATGCTGCCGTTAGAGAGGCACAGACCTGAAGCCTCATTTATAACTGTTGCGTATGCACAAAACAGGCCATGAAAGAGGCATACACCAGTTTTATAAAAACAAACAAAATGTGCGCACCTCCACGCAAACTCTGACCCATGCATGCGAACATTTGAGACAGGACAGTTTGGCGACAATGATTGTGATTTGAGGGATGGATGGCAGATGAAGGAAAACCACTTTAAAGGAACACTCCACTTTTTTTGAATTTTCCAACTCCCCTAGAGTTAAACAGTTGATTTTTACCGTTTTCGAATCCATTCAGCCGATCTCCGGGTCTGGCGGTACCACTTTTAGCATAGCTTAGCATAGTTCATTGAATCTGATTAGACCATTAGCATCTCGCTCAAAAATGACCAAAGAGTTTC